>NC_062966.1:30324679-30624679 GCF_023119035.1 Salvia hispanica | reverse complement strand
TTGCCAATTCCCAAACTAACATGGCAACATGTCAACTAAAGAGCCATACATGCCACGTGGTCAAAGTCCCACATCATTTTTCTAATTACAAGATATATAAGTATATATTAATTGGAAATACTTAAATTTATTAAGAATGAAGAACATTTTTTACTTATCCAATTGCAATACATCACCTTGTAGGTTGAATGCGTCCACCCAAGTTCAAATTTCATGAGGGGCGAATATTTCAATTTTTTAATATAATTAATTTCACGCCGAATTAATTGATTTTATTTATCTGGTGCAAAATTATTGTATTAATATTACGAATATTTAGCATACTATGTGTTTTTTTTAATCAAAGTCAATATTCAATTGTAAATTATTTTCCGCTACTTTTCCATAGTCGTCAATGGAGAGAAGGAGAGTTGTGACATCTTCTTTAGCATTATTTGTTTGGAATTAATAGTTAGTAAAAGTCGTGACGGCAATATAGTGTGTTGTATGAGTTTTTCGCCTTTTTTTATTTTTACACGAATATATATATTTTTTAATTTATTTTCGAAACAACGAGTTTTGATTAGTGCGAAATTATGCAATTAGTCCAAATAAACCTTTCTCACGTCGCCCAAAAATAGGTCACATGATGTCGCCACGTGGTGGAAGGGGATTGGAGGGGTGGAGCCTCGAGATTAATTATTAAGTAGTTAGTGCACGCCAGAATCTTATTTGTGTGTGTTGAAAATATTAAAATACTAATACATCTAAATTACATAGTGGGAATTGCTTGGTTTTGAAGATTGTTTTTCATCTCATCTCATCTCTTTTCTTTTCCCCAAATTTTAGTGTATTTGTTTTTTCTCTCTCTTGTAAATTTTGGTGGTAATATTCTATCATTTCTATGTCTCCCAAAAAAAGTTGTCTGTGCACGTGAGCCCTGTTTTTACATTAGGTAGCAGGTAGCTTCTCCTACTTTTTACTGCAAAGGTTAAAAATTTATCGAGTGGAGTACTAATATTTATGGAGACAAAATTAAAATACAGCAAATCTATGTGACCAAATTTTGTACAACCAAAATCTAGTTTATTTGACCAAAAATAGGTTTATTTATGCATTTAATTAAAATATTTAGATGCATATATAATACATGGAAAGTGCATAATATTATGGTCATATATTTATAATTTTTGTATAATTTTTTTATTTTTTTAGAATCATAAATATAATTAGTGCATACTTTAATTTAAATATTAAAAACAATAGAAAGAAAATTCAAATATAAATATAAAAAATGAGGTTAAAGGCTAATAAGTCTTTTTAACTTATCCACTTACCATATTTATAATTTTAATATATAACTAATCCATCAAATTATTAATATAACCTTATTTTGGTTGTACAAAATTTGATTGTTTATCATTACTCATTTAAAATAATGTACACAACTATAATTTCATGAACTTATAGAAGCACGTTTCGATAGTTACTAGGATTCTTCCTATTGATTGATTGCCGTCTTACTATTTTAATGTATCTTCTCATCATACATTTTTGGAATTTTGACCTTTTGATGTAAATTTTGACTAGGTTGAATTAGATTGGGAGGGTAGAATATAGATTATTTAATTAAGATAATGTTAATGGATTTCAGTGACGGTGCAAGTCTTTATTTAGATAATACTACCTACGAGTAGTGTTTTATGTTGAAATAATATTATATTGATGTAAAAAAATTGTTCACATTGGGTTGGATAAAGCGTCTTATGTTAAAAGAACAAAAAAGGACTAATAAATTTAGAATTAAAAGACATTATGATGAAGCAGTGTATCTAATTATATCGAAATGAAAAACATGATATATAGTGATAATTATAATGCCTATGCGTACAGTTAGAGATCTAAATTTCAAAAAGTTATTGTATATGTGTAAAAATCAGCACTTGAATTAGATTAATCTCTGGCTTTGGAAATATGTTCAATTAAATAAATCTAATACTGATATAATGTCAATCTAATGATGCTTTAAAAAAGAGACGTGCTTAACAAATGTCACTTCCGTAGTGCTATAATCACATGATAGTGTAGTAGTACTAGTATTAGCTAAAGTTAAAGTATAATTAATTATATAGTCGAATATTAAAATTATAATTTATATTCAAATGGGACTTAAAGCCGGCTCAGGCGGAAACTCTAACACCTGTTATTCTTACTAATTATTTTACTCTGTGCTTGGTTATGCAAAAGTTAATTAGGGATTAAGAGAGGCGACCATTTATTTAATACAGTATGCCTTCAATGAAAATTAAATAAGAAGGCTAATAGTTTCTGTCGGTATTGTATGCTTGATAATAATATTCGTGAATACAAAACTAAATTTTGTTTTCTTGGATAAAAAAGGGTGGCACAAATGAATTTTCCAAGAAAAATTTTTCCTTCGGAAGATTTCATACAAAATACTCAAACAAAATAAAAAATTAAATCCAAATTAATTGAATAATAGTATAAATAATAGTACTGTATTACTCATATTCTTAGGGCTCGTTTGATAAGAAAGATGGGATATAACAAGATTTGTTAAATAAGATAAAAAATGTGGGCTTCGTATCAAGATAAACTCGGATGAAGGTTTTTTTCATTGTTGTTTGGTAGACAAGAAATTATCTAGATTTGTATTAATAAATCATAATAAATGAGGTAGAAATGCTATCCGACCAAATTTGTGAGATACATATCTTTGTATTTTAAGAAAAAATTTGCGGCTCGGATGGGTTATAGAGAAAACCACGGGCTGACATAATAGGTTAACTATGATATCAAACACTTAGAAATAGTCATATAAGTATCTATATCTAGGCATTACTACCTTATCAAACGGACCCTTAGTATATAGGAGTAGAGTAGTATATGATAAAATTTTCTTTTCTTTTTTATGACATCGAGAAATGGCTACCATCATCGCCGTGTGTATATACAAGGAATTGGTTGGAGTAGATACAATTTGGAGACATTAAGGAGCCATATTAATTTTTAAAATATAATAACATAAGATACTGACTTAAAATTCAAATTAGAAATAAAAATGGTCCTCAGTTTATGGAAAATTCAAGGAAAAGGCTGCATGCGTACTAATATATATCTCGCAAATTCATATATGTATCAAAAATTGAAAATTTAAGTTATTTTAAACGTGTTTTTGTCCCTTGTTGGTCAACCGCTTTATAAGTCAGACAGTTGAATTGAAACACGTTTGTTGATTTTTTTTTTCTTTTTTTGTAAAATGTTTAGATGTTATTTAAGCAAAAATAATACTCACTCCCTCTCTAAAAGAGTATGGACATTTGATTCGACAAGGGTTTTAATGCATAATTAGAAAAATAAGAAAAAATAAAAAGATAGTTTTTAATATATTGTTAGTGGAGAATGACTTTCATCTCACTAGAGAGAAAGGAGTTTCCAAAATTGGAAAGTTCATATTTTTTAAAGACAGACTAAAAAAATGTAGTTCATACTTTTAAAGAACGGAAGAAGTATTTAAAACCCTAATTTCTCTTATTTCATGCATCATACATAATGTAACGATTGATCATGCGTAACATATAACATTAACATATTTTAATTTTGACAGCAGCAATTATTATAGACTATTCAGAATTTATTTATCTAATGGGAACTAACCCATACATAAATATATATAGATGGAATTAATCAATAAATATCAAAATCCTATAACTAAAACCCAAATCAAACCATTAGATCAAAAATGAATATTCTCTCAATCACATGTTCTATTTTTAAGACACATAAATTAAGAAAAGTTAAGAATATGTGGAGTAATATATATATTAATAATTATTTAAAATTTGTACATTGACTTGCAGGGTTTGCTAATCATGACAAATTAAACATTAATTAATATTTATTATTAATTCCAAAAAAAATTTATATTTGATTAGAAATCTTTGGATTAATAAAAAGTAAATACTAATACGTAGTTCTAAAAAATAATTCGTTAAAATTTAAAGAAAACCCCTTCTCTTACTGCTTTAAATCGCAAAGTTCAAATTGGAGCAACTATAGTCGTCTGAATTCTGAATAGTCAGGCCACAAAAAATAAGTGACAATAGATACTCCATACTAGTACTCCTACTAAATTACTAATTGTGCATTTAATATGTCGAAATTCAAGATATAATATAATTTATTTTGTAATGAATGATTTATAATAAGAATTGGTAGGACCATAATCATAAAAAAAAAAAAGATAGAAAAGATTGCTTGGAACCACATTCACAACTATACATAATCGTTGCTATCTTTTCTTGTTTGCTTATAGGTATATAATATTGGATTAAAGTTGTAAAATAGCCGCTTTCACAGTCAGATTATCGTGATATACACAAATAGATCACATATCCAACCATATGTACTTTTAATACTCCCTCCGTTCAACTTTAAGAGTCCCGATTTACTATTTTTGGATGTCCCACTTTAGGAGTTCCGATTGGAATAGTCCATAAATGATATTAGACCCCACATTCCACTAACCTTTTTCCACTCACATTTCATTATAAAACTAATATAAAAAACTATGACCCACGTTCCATTATCTTTATTCACCAACTTTTCTTTACATTTCGTAATACTCGTGCCGAACTCAACCGGGACTCCTAAAGTGAGACGGGTGGAGTAATATTTAAACATCATATAAAAAGTTTCAAATTTATTACCTACTTCTACGTCAATGAGACTATAAAATTTACAAATATACTCCAATGATTCTACATTTTGTCACTCATTCATTAGTGATTGAGAGAGCAAAATGTGCATACGTCCCTCGTGAAACGAATAATGCGTCCAGATATACACACTTTGGAGAAATTATATTTTTGCTATAATATTGAATTGTATATTTTGTAATTTGTAGTATTAAATAATTTAGATTAGTCATAGGCCATTTCAATTGATTTGTCACATTTATTCATATAGCATAAAGTTTGGTGGACTTGACTAATGGACATAAATTCGATATAATTATATTTTCCATATATAAATTTTTACTATTTTCTTTTGTACTTTTTTATTTAGTTGGGTGGGCGGTTTGGGGAAGGGGCGCCTAATAATACAAAGAAAGAATGTGACGCATCAAGCAAACCAAACTTTTTAATTGGTTCAATTTCATGACCAAAATATAATTACAATGGATAATTTTTCTTATGCAATGCAATGCTATTGTGCTGCAATTTTAAAAAAATTATATTTTATTTTTCGTTGTTATAATTCTTTTTGTTTGTAGTTGTGTCCTTTTCGAGTATTTCAATTATTAATTACCACAATGTGAAATCAATTTATTAGGAAAAGGGAGGGAAGGAAGTAAATGGCAATGTACCTATAACATTTATGACTGTTATAGTGAAAAGGCAAAAATCATTTTCACCACCCATATGTGTATATATATGTATAGAATATAATACTGGGAACAATCAAATTGAATGCATCTAATAGGAATAGACCAATTACCGATATAGTGTCCCTTGTCCATTCAAATATTTCTTAACTAGTTAGGCAGATAAGATTGGAAAAAGTAAAAAAAAAAGTTTGATTTACTAAATATACATTCAATTTTGATTGATAACATAAATAGACTTAATGGTATCATATTGACCATATAACTATTTATATATAGGCTGATTATAACATTGAAATGATTGATTGAGAATCCGCATCTACATCCACCAATGAGAGCTGGCACATAGCTAAATAATCATACATATCTCAAAAAACTATCTCCATTTATTTGAAATTCATGATTCCAAATCTTCCCATATTTATCATATTCCTTCTAATACTTCTGGATATTTTACAATTCAAATATGCATGAAACTACATAAAAAATATAAAATGACATTGTCATACCCGTGTTAGAAAACCTTGAATTTGTTGGGCTGTGATTTATTTTGTTCTAGAGTTTTGAAGTTTGAATGCACATTTTAGTCGTTACTTAATTATAGCATTGACCTAGCTAATTAAGTAGCGTCTAGGATTTGTGTCCTTGGACAGTGAGGTGGTCAAAATTATGTGCTGCTTTTATTTTTCTTTTTATGACTTGGATATTTGATCTCATCTATTAAGATTTCAGAGATTCTTTTTTGGAAATATTCATGGTTTGAAAAAGGTAGGATGAACTATAACCAGGTGAGGAATTCCAAGAAAACAAGTAACCGATACAATTTAAAAAAAAAAAAAAAGCTTTTAAGTAAAAAACGTGTAAATTATTATGTCACATTTAAGATAGTATAGTAATTTGGTACAGGAATAATTAAAAGTCTATGTTAATGTTATGGGGGTGGACGTCTGCATTAAGTATTTGAATCGTTTGTTCAAAATATAGTACACTATATTTAATTAGAATTTATATCTTTTTATTATAATTTATTAATTATAATTAATATTGAATTGGAGCACTTGGCTGTAAGCGTATCTCTAAATATACAATATTTAGTGCTTAATTATATTGCGTATGTAGTGTATAAAATTAGGCTCATTAAACACAATCAAATAAAAAAAATATTTGTAAAATACTTTTGGTTGGACGAAAATAGTGTCGAAAGTAGTACAGAGGTGTCGAACCCAGCGGAAGGTTGCTACACTGAAAAGTCCGTAAAATAAGATAAAATATGAAAGAATTTGAGTTAAACCAAATAAAAGTAAATTTAAAATCAAGAAGAACATAAGTATATGGAAAACTATGGCAAAACCTAGGCGACGAGAACTACTCCTAACATGCTTCGGATCGCTTCAATACATGCACTGATCGCTTCAACACATGCAAACTGATTGATTAACATGCTTCCGATTGCTTCAACACATACCTAAGTTAATTACATGCAATTGAGCATCGTGTTTATTTACCGTTTTCTCTCCGCTGAAAACATCAAGAAATGTAGTTGTATGATTAACCGATTCCCCTTTCAATTGTGCAATAGACGTCAGACTAATTTCTAAAACGGATAAATACTATGATTTGCCCTAAACTATCCAGTGAACTATATTAAATCTAGAGTTTATAATCTTTATATTGCTCCTAAATCCAAATTAAAGAGGCATAAGATTATAGGTAATTACTGTAATACTATTATATTGCAAACATAATAACATAAATAAAATAAGAACCATATAGAGGAATTAGTTTGCAAGAGTGGTACACGAACATCACACGCAAGTTTGTGGTACGATTACAAGACACACGGCCCAGGTGCATTTGTGCGGCTGGGAGACACAAATGAGACACAATTCGGTGTGGCTCGTCAGTCGTCATCTAGGCACACAATCTGTGTCATACTTCTAGACTCAGCTCACATTGCGCGGTGACATCACTTTTAATCAGGGCCGTGTGGTCTGTCTAACATTCCACATGGTTCGTGTCTTAAGACTTAAGTATGTTTTGGGTTTTGGCATTTTTCTTGGTACAAACTTCATGTACTCTACATTCTCAGGCCACGACTTACTAGATTAAATTGTGATAAGAATGAGTCCATAAAACACTAAAAAACTAGCATAAAATCTAAGAGAATTTATTATTTAACCTTCTAAATGAATTTATAATTTAATGATAGATGACAAAAATAAAATGCCTGGCATATAATGGAGTTTTTAATAAGTTGCCATTTTTGCCTGTTCATTACAAACACTTTTGAGTTTCTTTCACATTGTTTTTCTTCATATTGCAGGTTTCATGTGATGCAAGTTCTATTTCTTCATTTGGTCACATTCCACCAAATCTTTATTATTATTAGTTATTTTAAGAGACACAAATGTTGTTTTGAGTCATGTGACGAGCACGTTAGCACAGATAGGTTGTTCGATCAAAATGGTAACTAGCATTCGCCAAATCACATTGTTAATGTGCCACAAAATTAAGTCACATGCCTAAATTGTAAAGCTAAATCTTGTAACCATTGATACAGTATATCGAGCATATAATTACATCAACACAACACTTTTACAATTCGAAAGAACTATGAAATTTAACACAAGAACAAATCACAAAGTCTATATGACATAGAAAATACATTGAATTATAATTGTACATGAGAATTGAGATTCGTATACTCCTATCAATCATCTTAAAAATAAGAAGCTCAATATATAAAATATGTTTGCACTATGAAAATACTATTACTATCAAACTACGTTAATAAATATTATTATAATACTCTCACAATGCAAATGCTGTATACATTAAAATATTAAATACAATGCTCTAATATTTTTGCCATAAAAAATCTTGTAACACCAAGCCATATGTATAATCTTAATGCCTATTATGTAGTAGTACTATATTCTTCATTTTTGAACCCCTTTTCCCAAAGAATATAAAATCTACTAACATTTGCAATTCAAAAACTATACAACGAGCCTGAATTGGAAAGATTGATTAAATTAGAATCATAATCTTTTAATTAGAAATATACAAATGTTCAATGACCCATTGAACATTTTTTGAGAAAGTAGAACAACATTATAATAATTTTTTAAATCAGAAATATACAAATATCCCATTGAAGGTTTTTGAGAAAGTAGAGAATATTATAATAACTCGCAATTTTTCTTAAAATGTTAAGTCAAATAATATCACAAACTTTTCTAAATAAATTTCTTCACCGATTATTACTATCAATACAATATTAACAAAGTGAAGATGTGGAGAAAATGGGTTCAAGCGAGTCGATAACACCCGTGTGGCAATCGAGTATCGCCGGACGCCGGTAGCCTATGGAGAAGAAGCAAACCCTAGCTGTAACGGCCCCACACCACCTCCCCTCATTAAAAACAAAATTACGAAAATAAAATAACGCAAACATAAAGAAAAAGAGACGAAAAACAATCTACAACGTACACATTCAATAATATTAAATGAAAAGAATCTAAAAAACTTGATTGCAATAAAATAGAAGCAAAATTCTTCATGCTTTGCTACCAGTCAATGCACAAACTATTACACTTGTATATAATATAATAATTCTATTGTGATTTTGCGAATTAGGTACAAATTTTCTTTGCTATTAAAACCTGATTAATAATTGGGTTAAGTCCTTGCATCCTAAGATAGAAAGATCCTCTTTTTAGCCGTTTCAGATGTAAATTAGATTTTTTTTACCATCTGCCTGAATAAATCGCCTGTGTTAAATCGGGGAAATTTACATATATAAAGGGAAAGGGGAGAAAGAGAGAGAGAGAGAGGAGAGAGGGGGTCCTCAAAGATTATGCCCCAAAGCCAAAGCCCAAAGCCTTTGCTTTGATTTTGCAGAGAGAATCCAAAGGATTTCTCAAACAAGAAGGCCAAGAACTCAACTGCTTCCACACACCAGCTTAAATACAGATAGATAAAGAAAGAAAAAAAAAGAATAGTATGCATAGATACCTCTGAAGGGAGAGAAACAAATTTGCTAGTTTCTTCTCTCTGCTTATCCAACACACATGTAAGCTCTCTCTCTATCTCTCTAATTAATTGTGTTGTTTTGAATTGTTATGAGGACTATTTTGTTGCCTATATTGCTTTATTGTGAGTTGTGATTTTTTTAGGATGTGGTGAAAAAATTCATCCCCTTTTATTGGACTGTTTGATAGATCTAATTTTGATTTTGTAGTAAGTGATGTAGGGAAACCAATGCAAGATTGAATGCCTTTGCTTTTGCTTTCCCTAAAATTGGAGAAATGGGTATTGGTTGATCTAATTTTTGAGATCTAATCTTAAGTGGTTTCTGCTTTGGGGTTTCTGCATGTTTGTTCAATTGATCAAAGTTTGAATCTTTATGGTGTTCTTTAGTCTGGGCCTTTTCTATTTCTTGAGTAATTTTTCTGCTTCATTATTCGTTTGGATTAAAGTTTGAATCCTTATGGGGTTCTTTAATCTGGGCCTTTTTCAATTTTCTGTAATTTTCCTCTTTCATTATGCATTTAGATTAGTTATATTGTAGCTTTTGTGAAACGATCAGTTTTTTAATTTGTGCGTGTGAAATTGAGTAGCTATTTTGACCCTGATTAACCGGTTATGATTATTATTGAAATTGGTTTATTGAAGATAAGTTATCCCCCCTCAGATATTCCTTCTTGAACAATACTTTTTGAGAATTTGAAGGGATGAATGAAACAGAATCTTGGTAAATATTTCTCTATTTCTGTATGTAGATGAGCTCTCTGTAAAAGACTGTTTCTTTATTTTTTTACATTCTGATTAGGGATTTATGGTTTTTTGGTTATTTGACAGTGGAGTGTTTTCTAGTCTAAGAAAAGAAAGGAAGGAAGGAAGAAAGAGGATTTGTATTTATTTTAACTGAGGAAATTGCTCCTTTTGGGGGTTTGCATCCAACGATATGCTGGAAAACCGGGCTTGTTTGGTGTCGAGGGACTATTCACGTAGTTGTGAGCGAAACGCCAGTTGGCCTTTCGTGAGTTTGAGGTTGGAGAAGGCCGAGATTCCGCAGACAAAGCGGCCACTGAGCGATATAAATAGAGGTGAAGAGATTGAAGTTGGTGTTGTGAAGTTTCCTAAACTCTCCACTGATCAAATGGATTCTACTTCACCGATCGGTGGGATGGTAAACGCTGCCCTGGCTCAATCTGCCTCGGAGCCTAGGAGTAGGCGTCACGCAGGTGATAATTCTGACACTACTTCATTAATTGGTGCCATTGGTCGCGACCTCTCCATTAGTTGTCTGATCAAGTGCTCGAGAGCTGATTATGGGAAGATTGCATCCTTTAATCGGAGCTTTCGGTCGCTTATTAGAACCGGGGAGCTGTACCGACTGAGGAGGCAGAATAAGGTGGTCGAGCATTGGGTCTACCTGTCGTGCCAGCTCTTGGAATGGGAGGCGTTCGACCCTAACCGTTGCAGGTGGATGCGCTTGCCAAGGATGGATCCTAACGATTGTTTCGTGTTCGCAGATAAGGAATCTCTGGCTGTTGGAACTGAGCTTCTTGTTTTCGGGAGGGATCTCATGTCTCACGTGATTTACCGTTACAGCTTGCTAACCAACACATGGACTACAGGGATGAGAATGAACGCGCCTCGTTGCTTGTTCGGGTCTGCCAGCCTCGGGGAGATCGCCATCTTGGCCGGCGGCTGCGACTTGAACGGCAGCGTCCTCAAATCCGCGGAGCTCTACAACTCCGAGTCGGGGACGTGGACAACGCTCCCGAGCATGCACAAACCGAGGAAGATGTGCTCCGGGGTGTTCCTCGACGGGAAATTTTATGTCGTCGGAGGGATCGGAGGAGCGGACAACGCGCTTCTCACATGCGGAGAGGAGTACGACTTGGCTACTCAAACCTGGACTGAAATACCTAACATGTCCCCGGTGCGTACAGGTGCGGCAAGGGATAACGAGCCACCTGTTACATCCGAGGCGCCACCATTGATCGCTGTTGTAAATAATCAGTTATACGCTGCGGACTATGCGGATATGGAAGTTCGGAAATATGATAAAGAAAACAAGATGTGGGTGACGGTAGGGCGACTGCCTGAGCGCGCTGATTCAATGTATGGGTGGGGTTTGGCATTTAGGGCGTGTGGTGATCGGCTTATGGTTATTGGGGGGCCGAGGAATGCTGGTGAAGGATTCATCGAGGTGAATTCGTGGATTCCGAGTGAAGGTCCACCAGAGTGGCATTTGCTTGATAGGAAGAGGTCTGGCAGTTTTGTGTATAATTGTGCTGTAATGGGCTGTTGAAAACTTACGATCGATCGACTCTGGGGACTCTTGTGCTAGGAACGGGCGAGCTGCATCCATGGCTAATGGGGTAATTTATCAAAAGTTTTAATTTGGTTTCTGTTTTACTTCTTTTGAATGGGAGGAGGATAGGATGGATTATCATTATCAGATTTACTCAAGATTCAATTGAATGTTTTCTTTGGAATAGTCCTTCATTATTACTGTTTCTCTTCTTTCTTTCTTTGTTCCATTTTTTTCTTACTTTGTATGAATCTTCTCCCATCAAATAACATGATTTTTCACATATCAAAAGATTTTCTCATTCTCTTCATTATACTTGTTCTATTTATCTTCTTCTTGTGTGTGCATCGAACTTTCCGTATTTCCATTGTAGCAGCATCGTTGGATAACTTGTCTTGAATTTGCTTTCGCTATGTGGCATTGGCGATTCATGTGATCAAACGTTCGCACATTGTTGACCGGTGTTTTAGATAATTAGAGTGGTAGAGGGCTACTTTGATTTGATTTGTCTTGTCTGTTAGATGAACGCTAATGCAATTTTGGATATATAAAGTAGCGATTTTTCCAAATGATAGGTAGCTAGATGGATTGGAGTTTAGATTGAGTGTTGGATGCTTTGGCTTTGGACCTTAATTTGGGTTTTATCTTTTCTTGATGAATGCATAGTTATTGCTGTTTGTTTATACATAATTGCATTAGAGGTGGTGAAAGTGCTCACCTAAATCTATAGAGTGTAGCAGCATAGTTTGATCAGGAGTTTGCATTTGAATTATCTATGGTTTCCTACTCACGTTCTTACTCCTGATTCCTAGCATTTCCCCCAATCATTTCTAATAAGTCGAGCAATAGCTCATTAGCATAGGGCATGTGCAATGCACCTGTGGAGCCCAGTCAGACTGGAGCTGGAGGGGAGTCGTCGGGCCAGGATCAGCGGTGCAAACCTAGCTAGTGCGTCACCTGCATGTCCACTTGTCTAGGGCCAATTTTATTTTTTTTTATTTAATTTTCGGCAGTCGGCACAGTACATCTATCTAACATCCACCCAATTCATCACTCTTCTTTCCTATTCCCTTTAAAACCATACCCAATTACAATCCCAGCCTTTCAATTTCAACCTAAATTGGCAACAAGAATTCATGTACTAGAAAAATTTTCAACAAAAGGTTTTGATCCAAATACTTTGATGACACGAAATTTCATGGCTAATTCCCAATCTATTGCCAATACGGGCTCAAATGAGTGATAAATTGTCCTATGGTATCTACGTTGGTGCGACGAGCGTATGCTATGACCCGCAAACATTTTCTAACTTGTCTGAAAAAAAAAATGTGCGGTGAGAGAAGCACTGATATATACATAATCTACTATAAAAGTGTAGTCTAAAGACAATTGAATATGCTCAAAACCCAACAGCAAAGGCACCGAGCCTTAGTCGAGCACCTTGGATGCAAACTAGGATTTATCATTTGTGGTCCAATATGTATATTTACATTTTTAAAATTATATAGTTTCTTATTATTAAATATATGTAACTTTTTTGTGTTTTATTTACGTAATTTTTTTAAAATTTTTATTATTTAAATTTCAAAAAAGTTTAATCTTTTACTATTTTTTTGGCTTCCATCTTTTATCTATATGCTGAGACAAGTAAAGGCTCAAGGATTAAAAATGATACTCCTATATGAAATTGGAGATTTATAAAAATGATGAATTTAAAAAGTAAATGGCGGGACTATGAATAATTCATGTGGCTAGATTATTGGTGTTTGTATTAATATTTGAGAAACTGACATAACACTAAAAACAATAAAGATCGAACTGAAATTTTATGGTTGCGTGGAATGTCTTTATGCAAGGAAAATTGATCTCGATTTAATTACCGCTGTTCATTATACTCAAAACTTTACAATAAAAATATAATATAAAAGAGTGAGGCCATCAATATGCATTGGGCCAAGAAATTCAGATATGGCCGTGTTTGGGTTTATAAGTTGTGGAATTATATTCAACCTTTTAGTCTCAGAAATAATGGGCCAACTAAGTTGTAATATTGAGCTCAATTGTCATCATTTGTATTTCTTTATCTAATACTCTCGCCCCATCTCATAAGTTCTCTAGTATTTCTTTATCTAATTTTGCCAGTTTGATTAATCCAATTTTATTCGTGGAAATAAATGTAATTTTTCTTGGAGAATCTATGACATTCTTTATAATAATTAGACAACCATAATAATAATGAAGACGATGATAAACCGAAAATAAATATCATTCTAAAATTTAACTGACGATTTCGATTCATATTTATCATATACACGTTTTGAGTTTCGGTTCTATTACATTTTAATTTCCTAGTTTATTAATATATGAGTAACACCTACATAATTTTGATGAATTTAGTACTCTCATCTAAATAAACATGCTGATGTGTGAGATCTATAAGGAATCATTCCAAGTAAGAGCATCCACAATGGGGCGGACGATGGCTTAACCATCGTCCGCGCTCGATCGATCATCCGCGGACGAAGCGCGGACGATGCTCATCGTCCGTCGCATCGTCCGCCACTGTGGTATCGCGGACGATGCGACGCGTTTTTTATTTTTAATTTAATTTTATTTAATTTTCAAAACCTGTGTATATTCTCACTTTTTTCACTCATTTTTCACTTCTTTCACTCTCAAATTCACAATACATATTCTACACTTCAAACAAAATGAATCCAGGAGATTACCCAAGTCCGAATAGTCCGATGTTCGGTGGTGCACGATGGCCGGGTACAGAACCCGACGACTACCGGCCATTCGACACCAACGCCCAGTACGATCCCGACTTCAGCACGGACTCGTACGGGCTGTCAGACATGGAGCCTTCTCCGAACCGCACACCAGACATGGAGCCTACTCCTCGCAGCCGCGCCGCCGCTGCCGCCGCCGCGTCGGGATCCGCCACCAAGAAGAGGCGTCCCAAGGCACGAGCCCAGAAGTTGCTGCAAACGGCGGTTTGTGAAGAGTTCGCCCCGGGAAGGACGACTACGCCGCGGACGAATCCTTAGTCTTGACAAGATGTTGGATTGATGTGTCAGAGGATCCGGTGTTCGCCAACAACCAGAAGGTTACGAAAAATACAACGAGGGCAAACCGCCCCACGCCTACAAGCGCCATAGGGAGCAGCTACGCAAGCACTGGGATCAAATAAAGAAGCAGATCAATCTATTCGCGGGGGAGTACGACAAGTGTGAGAGGGAGCAGGCCAGTGGCGAGAGTCTGTCGGATGTGCGGGACAAAGCGGTGAGATCGTACACGTCATTGTTAGGCGAGTTCAAGCACTACCAATCCTGGGCGATCTTGAAGGAGAAACAGAAGTTCGTTGGTGATATGATTCCACAATCGACGGCAGCGAAGAAGAGGGCGTCGAAACGCACCTTCGCTGATTATATAAGCAGCGAGAGCGGCGCATCTCCAATGGACCTCAACAATCTGGTGTTCGAGGATGAGAGTTCCGGCACTCCGATATCACGACGTCCCTCTGGCATCAAGGCTGCCAAGGCCAAGGGCAAGGCGACCACATCCGTCGCGGCGCCGCCTGACCATGCCGCAAGCCCGGCCCCGAGTTCGACCCCGAGCGCGACCCCGACCGAGACTTCGGCTTCGTCACATGCCTACACCGATTTAGTGGCCTCCTCCGACTATAGGACGTTGTTGGACGCGCACAACGCTCTGATGCAGGCGACCAACCCGGCTCAAATCGAAGGCATCCAGCGGACGATTGATGGCCTCAGCCGCAGGTTGGGACTACTCTAGACGAGTCGGGGTTTAGTTTATATGTAGTGCACTTTTTTTTTTATTTCTTATTTTGTAACTTTTTTTTTAATTAAGTAAATGTAGGATTTTCCTTAATAATTGTGTTGTTTTTATTTATATATTTTGTTTGATATATTTGTTAAAATTATATAAATACAAAATAGAAGTAAAATGCTTAGGGTGGGCTATAGTCCGCCCCATTGCAGGTGGAAGTGGCGGAGGATAAAATTCGGTGCATAGGGCGTCCCACTGTGGATGCCCTAAATAATTATGCAGGTGAATTATATGTGAAATTGTGGAAATAAAAATAGAAAAAGGTTATTGAAATTCAGATAATTAAAGGCGAGTGCTAACTAATAAATTGTTTTAAATTATATAATTTATGGATGGCACTTTCCTTTTAATTTAAACCCCTCATATTGGAACCCACAAATCTCACACTTTAAAATCAACCTGAAGTAATGGGTATCCAATATGTAAATCATTGGTCATTAACGTATGATCAATTAATTAATGGTTTTACACGTATGCAAAGCATAATAAAAATAGCTTTCTTTAAGCTAATCATGAGTTCATGACCCCATAATCATGGATTGAGTGGGATGGGTTGTCAATGCTGACCCTCTCCTTTTATCCCAAATTAGGGAATAGTTAGAGAATAAAAGAATCTTATTTTGTAAGATTTAAATCAAGATTACAATCTAAGCAATGAGGTTAGCTAAAGTAGTTTTATTTGGAACAGCTTAATCATCTTGGAATGAACATGTTGGCAGTTGGCTTTAGTAATAAGAAATATACTAACTTGCATTGTGGAAGACACTAAGTATAGCATTTGATGGTTTTATTTTATTTTTTCCTTTTACATTTAAGTCGATGTGTGTATCACTACAAATTTGGACTTTTAGAGATATTGTTTAACCAATAGACATACTTTAACTTATACAACACTAATTTATTATAAGTTGAGAATGATATGTGCAAATATCCTTTACAACATATAGTAGTTAATTATAGGTGTGCTTTGAATAACTCCAATTAAAAAATGTTGGTATGTTATTCATATGAAACTAGATGAAATTATGTTTCCTATCTGACTATCTCGTCATGCTTAGTTAGTTGCTTACCAAGTAGCCAACAACATGCTTCCTATCATGGCTAGCCATTGTCTTTTGCAAATTTGACGGAAAGTTATGAATCTCTCTATTTTATGTTTTACTATGGTCGATTTGGAATATTCGGAATAGAATGATCTTTCAATGATTTGAACCAAATTAGAAATTGGAGAAGAAAATATTAATTGTTCGTCTTTGCTCATAGATTAGAAGTTGGGGCCACAGATCTTGGTTTTCAACTAACTCTAATTTCTTGGCAAAATAATACACGAGCATTTATTCCTTTAAACTTTGATTTGGTATGTTCCGAATTTTATTGTGATTAAATAACTTGGTTATCTGGAAGCTTATGTGAAATTTGAAGTGATCGCTGGGAAACACTCGATGAAAATGTCAATAAAATTGAGTTTTAGTAACAGAAAGTAGCTTGAAAATCGTTAAAACTTGTTTTAATAAAACTATTTTTTCTAAAAAATATTTATTCATGAACCACATCATAAACCACTTTAGTAAAACTATTTTTGTTATTGGCTAACAAAATTTTGACTCAAACCAGAATAAAATTCACATGTAGTATTATTTTAACCAAAATAATAAAATTGGTTAACATCGAAATGGAGAATATATGAACATGACTGAAATTCCACTAGACCATGCAATGATGCAACCGACATATATTTGTTAAAAATATAAAATGAAGAAAGGGAGCATATGGAGATATATAGTGGTTGAGGAGCACAAGGCACAATATCATAATGGTAACTTAAAACAGAATTTATATGCTTTTTTAGGGGTATGATTTCAAATCGACTTTATAGAGGAGATCAATCATAGTGGTGCCATTTCAATAGTAGTACAGCAAATTACAACACAATTAAAATATTGAAAATAATTAATAACCATAAAAGGTGAGTTATTGTAGGTGAATTAGGTCAAGTGACCACGTGCATGCCTGTTTTAATATCTAATAATAATGTGTGTTTATGGTACCACCATCATCCATGCCCCCCATTATTTCATGTTTCCCCATCAGCACATGCGACATGCTTCTTCCCCCTATCAAATTATCAAATCCTATTGTGAATGATTGTGACCCCAATTTTGCAAATGCTCCAATAATAAACTACTCTTTTTTTTTATCACATTTAATTTATTTATATTGCGTGAAATTAAATTCTTGAGTGGTTATCGGCTATAAAGTAGGGTGACCAACATATGGATTATGGAGAAATTGTGTCAAGCTTGAGTTTATGAGAGTGGAACAACTGATTCGAGAAGTCAAGTTGCTTATTGCTACATATTTATTTCTAAAGTCAATGATTAACCTCATAATATTTGGATAAGGATGGATGATCAGTCCCTACCATTCAACTACACCATATTCTAAGTTAATGATCGATTTCATAATCTTGGTTAAGAATGGATGAGTTTCTATGACCTAACTACACCCCTTTGAGTTCAATGATCGACATTCTGAAAGCCAGTTTTGATTCAATTGATGAGAGCTAAATAAAGATCAGATATCATTTATGTGCGAAAGTGAAAGATCATGTATCATTTATGTAGTTCACTCTTTTTATATAGTAGTATTAGTTTTATAAAAAAAAATATGAATGAATAAAATGAATGGAATGTGAGGTCCATTACCAAAAATAATAAAAAACAAATAAAAAATTTATTAGTGCATGGAGTATAATTTTTCTATTTCCATGGGTGTCAAAAAATATACTACTAGTATAATTTTCCAATTTTAAAGGGTGTCAATAAAATATATACTCCATAAGAATAAGTTATAAAAGAATAAAACCTTTTATAAAAATAATGAATCAACTCATTAAAATGATTCAAAAAAAAATACAACTCAACTATCTTCAAAAATAAATACTAATATTGTACTGTTTGAAGAAATGTACTTAACATGTTTGTGGCATAGAGGCCACCCTAGGTGCAACAATTATGCAAGTATGACTTCTTGTTCCCCTCTTTTATTATCCACTACCCCATCATCATGTCTATAAGGGTATTCAAGTCTTTTCACATATTATTAGATTTTCTATTTCAATTATTATAACTACTTCTTAGTGATGGATGTACTTTGTCCCACTTAAAGATATTTTTCTTTCCTTTTATTTCTCATTTAAAATATTTACTTTCTATATTTGGTAATAAATTTTTCTCTGTAATCTCTCCTTGTTAAAATATTCAACTATACTTTTTTTCTTTCTACTTACTCCACCTAAAATCTCGTATCACTCAAGAATTTAGACATCTTAAACATAGAGAGAGTATATCAGTATATGTAATGTGCAATTATAATATTGAATTAGAAAAGTTATAAATAGTGGGAAATAAAAGAGTATAATCTACGGAAAGAAAGACTAGTGTAAATTGTCATCTTATAAAAATATACTTGCTCTCTTCCATGTTAGTTGCAATATTGTATTTCGGTTCGTCCCAAACAACTTACATTATTTTAAGTATGAATTACGATATTTAATTAATATATTAGAGTTAATTAAGTATTATCTCATTAAATTTTAAAAACTAATTTAACTAGGCTATAAAATCAATCACAAATTAACAATATAAAATAAAAAAATGAAAGTAACATGAGACAGAGAGAGTATTACTTTACTTTAAGAAAAATAAAGATACGCAAGTGGTGTGCGACTATCTTCTATTATTTCCATCCTATTTAAAGCGCCATATTTTTTGGAAATATCCCACTCGATGTTATACTTCCTTCGTCCATAAAAAGTAGTCTCATTTGTGGATGACACGAGTTTTAATTAGAAATTGGTAAAATAAGATAGATGAGAGATAAAGTAAAAGATGAAGAGAGAAAAAGTAAATGAGAGAGGAGAAAAAGTAAGAAAGAGAATTAGATAAAGTATGAGAGAAAATTTCCACTTTTGAAATTGGACTATTTTCATGGACATCTCAAAATGGCAAAATGAGATTATTTTTCGTGGACCGATGAAATATACTTTTAGAAATGAAAAAGAACTTTTATATTTATTATATTCCACCTAACACATTGAATAACACTATATAATATTTCGTGCCAAAAAACATTTCACTATAAATAAGACGAATGGAATTGTATTTAAAAAAGATAAGAAGGGTTAATTTATACTCCCTCCGTTCCATAGTAGTAGAGTCATTTTGTCATTTTTGGTACGTTCCATAGTAGTAGGGTCATTTCCTTTTTGGTACGTTCCATACTGGCGTGTGGGAGCTTCCATCTCTCAGCACAAGTGTGAGGCCTTGGGAGATGGGCTCCGTCAGGACAGTGGGTTGAAGGCCTCCTCTCTAACGGGCCGCGTAATGCACCCTGATTGAACCCCCTCACAAACTGTCGGGCCGGGGTGTGGGGGCGGCCAGTGGGGTGACCGCATCACCTTTTGCTACAAGGGTCATTTCCTTTTTTGGTGAAAGTCAACACATTTCTTCCCACCTACTTTAACTCTCTCTTACTTTATTCTCTCTATATCTCTCTACCTTTTTCATTTCCTACTTTATTCTTCATTTACTTAACTCACCTAACACAAGTTTTTCTTAATCTCCGTGCCGAAAAGAAATGTCTCCACTACTATGGAACGGAAGAAGTATTTGAGAAGAAGAATAAATATGGATGGGCTTACAGTATACTGTTACTTATCTTGAATGGGTAGATTCCTTGTAACTTTTGTACTATCTGAAAAATAATTCAGCTAACAACATTCCGAATTGACATCTCAACGAACTGCAATAAATTTGATTGAAAATAGTTATTTGAAAATTGAAATTTCCAATTTTACAATAAACTAAAATGAAAATAAGAGAACCTTTCGCGTGTGGGCCTCCTAGGCCCTAGCCCTCCTCAATAATTATTTGCCTTTTCGGTACATAATAATAACACACAATTGATATATACTCCTTCCGTCCCACAAAAAATGTCACCCTTAAGGGACGGCACAAAATTTTAAAAGGTTTTATTTTGTTTGTTAAATACAGAGAGAAAATATTTTTCAAAAATAAAAATGTAATATTTTTTTAGGGACAAATTAAAAATGAAAGTTTGACATCTTTTATGGGACGGAGATAGTACTTACTTTTCAAATAGAAAAAAGAAATTTTGTTTTTGTCCCAAATAAATAATCTCAGCTGTGGACGATATTAGCTTTAATATACAGTGGACGATATTAGCTTTAATATATACAGTAGTAAATGGTAAAGTATGAAAGAAAGAAAAAAAATTGATAAAATAAGAGAAAAAATAGAAAAAGAGGTGAAGAGTTTTCATAAATAAAAATAAGATTAATTGAAGGACAAATCCAAATAGAAAAATAAATTTTTTTTTGGACGAAAGAGAGTATAAAAAATCTCAGAGAAATTGAGGTTTTTAATTAATACTCCATATTTAAGATATAAAATAAATAATGATCATGAACTTAGGAACGTGAATATCCAAAATAAATTCATTGAACATGTCTTAAGCCTTAATTACTGATCGGATTCGTAAGTAAATAAAATAAAAAACTGATTCAATAATTAAATTCGATATATTGTGTTATATTAGTCACGACCATGCAATACTCTGCCACAAATTTGTGTTTATTATTATCATTATTATATTTATAATTATTATAGATTTCGGATCCGGTTTTAGAGATCAAATCGACAGAGAGATCAGAGATACATCCCTAGGCCAAACAAATATATTATTTCCGATAAAAATAAAATTGTGTGCATATTTTGAAAATTAAATTGTACTGCTCCTACTAGATAAGATTTAATGTTAATTACTAATATTTTAATAAAATCTTATTTTGCGGGTTTGACACAGGAAATTTTATCGAGGTGGTCAAAATTAGATCTCCAAGGTGTACTGGATTTGGAGATATACCAAGTAAATTATAGCCAATAAATTAGGAATTTTGGTATTCACGTAATCTAGAATTAACATAATAAAATTTTGTCCATATTGGTGAGCATTGTCTGCCATCTACTAATTATTTTAAATATTAATTCGATATATATATACTTGTAGTCAACTGTCGCATCTTCGTGATAAGAACATAATAATTAACGATGTAAAAACCACCACGTACGTTTAATTCAAAATAGTTGTCCATTTAGTATGAAGCTGATTAGTCCAATTAATGGAGATGAGTCAAAATTTTAAAATAATCTATAGTAGTCTTTTTCATATTTATCTCTTTATTTTTAGAAATATTGAGAGGAGAACAAATCATTGAGGAAGAGTAGAAGAGGAGGAGATGGTGCCACATTGTAGAATGATTTTTATCCAATTATTTATTTTGTTTTGAATTTAAGAGAAATTATAAATATATAAGTGCGTCGAACTCAGTCTCACCATCCTCCAAAGATTATCTTTTCAATTTATTTGACATTATAAAAAAAAATATTACATCACAACGACTAAATATCTTGAATAAAATTAAAATTCAACCACAAAAAGATTTATAAATTCAAGAGTCATTGAACTGCAATTATGAAAAAAATACATTTTTAAGAAAATAAATAAAGGGAATATATTTGTGATTTAACAAACAACCAAAACTCATGCCAATATTGAGTAAGACACACATGGCTTGTTTACAATCATGAACACAAAATTATCATGTAACATTGTAATGTAATAATGTTGTCAATGTCAAAAGCTTGTGATTCATCTAATTATCAATTCATAAAACTATAGATAAAACGTGTTTATGCTATTTGAGATTATAAAATTGATTTGACTAAGAACACTCTAGCAGCTATATATACCTAATAACTACTCAACATATAAAACTATTAAAATTTATATAGAAATTCAACCTGCTTATACTCCCCACTTAATTATAATCATGCACATATCATGCATCTCTTGCGACTTGCAATCTTTGAATATTTATATGATTTAAACTTCGGAACACGTTTGACGTTACATAGTAGGAGTATATTTTTTTCAACTAAAATTTCCAAGTATTTTTGTTGTGACTTTGTTCAAGCATTTACTAACTGGTGTAATATCATGTAGGGTGTAAATTTATAGATAGAAAATATAAAAAAAAAAATATGAGGGGCCACATGCGTAATAAGACAAAAGTAGATGGAGGTGAAGTAGAAATATAAAGTAGAGCTCAAGCAAAAAAAATTATTTTTCCCTCAAATAGGTGAATGCAATAATAACAAAAAATGGTGTGTGGTACTAACTGTTGATGGAAACTAGACTCATTTATCAACTCATCATGGCCATTCATTTATAATTAACCCAACAGTACTACTCATCCATTATATTCGAGAAATTGATTGCTGCTTGGATATTACTATGGTACATTTTCCTATTTTAGGATGGAGCTTCTTCTTGTTTTGATAATATTATTAAAATTAATTTTTACTCATAAAAATTAACAAACCATAAAAAAATATGCATATTTTTTAATTTTTACATTAATATTAAAAGAAAGAGAATTAGCAAAGACATAGAAATGAAGTAACAAATTTTCAAAAAGTTGGAAATTTTGAAGAGCTGGAGACAACAAGTCATGAAAAACCTAAAGGGGAGAGAGTAGGCAAATTATATTAGTAGGCATTACAAACAATGATTGTTTATCACAAATGATAGATTGTGTGGATTGTGGTCTCGTGCTGAAGTCGGATTTGGATTTCAGATCCCATTTTCGCCCAATTGGAACAAAATTGAAAATTTAAAATTTTATGGAAAATGAATCTATTGATAGTTTGATACTATTCCAATTCGAATCGTTCAAAAACTTGAAATCCAAACTATAAAATCCAATCCAGTCTAAAAAATTTAGAATTGCATAAAAATTGGATATCAAAAATCCAAAATTTAAAAATCTGATACCAAAATCTGAAAATCTAATATACCAAATATCTTTAGAATTGTTACAGGTTTTATATTTGTTAGGCTTATAATTGTAATAAATTTTTATTATGTATATATATATAAATATATTTTGGATTACTTTAAATTTTAAAATATATAATAATCTGATCTGATCCGAACTGAAAATAAAAAAATTAAAATAAAATTTGAAATTTGAATCTAGTTAGGATTGTGGATATTTAAGTTAGTCTTTGGAGGAAGCCCAGGCGGCGGGACAGCGAGTCGCAGTGCGGGCTTGGCTTCACCCTCCGTCGTTGCGTGACCCAACAGACCTATCACCTATGCGTGTTGTTGGAATTGCCGACTAAAAAAACAGAAGTTAAACTTTTTACATATAATTAATTAATAAGTAGATCTTGTAAATAAACATGCTCACACACGTACTAGTACATTTTAGTTATTCCTATTTACAAATTTAACAGACCTCGCTCATTTGACTAATTGCCCCACTCCCCCACTTCTATTTAAACCATTCAACCCCCATTCTCTCTCCTCATCTCCTCTGCAATTCTCTCTCTCATTTCCAATGGCACAACCTCCCTCCAATTCCAAACGCCTCACAGAAACCCCCAATTTCGAGGAATCAAATTCCAAGCGCCACAAACCCTACAACAACGACCACGAACAAGAGGAACCCCTAGAGCAACAAGATCATGACTTATCCGCCATATTCACCACCCTCGAGCAAGAGCTCTCCCTCGATTCCGACTCCCCGCCGCCCGCCGAGGAAGACGACGGCGTGAAATCGATCATGAGGCACCTTCTACAAGCCTCCGACGACGAGCTAGGGATTCCGAATTACTCCTCCCAGGAATTTAATACTAATAACAATGATGATTTCGGAATTATTAAATCTGAGGAAAATAGCATTTCCGTTAATTTCTTCGATAATGGGCTCTGGGAATTTGACGACGAGGCGGCCAACTACTACGCGATTATGCAGTCGGAGCTATTTATGTAGATTTTTATTTGGAGTTAGTGGGGAATATAGGGGTGAAAATGTTATTAAGGAGGAAGACGGGGGGTTTCGGAAAAGAAAACATTGGATGCGGATGCGGTTTTCGTTATGCTCCCCTCTCTTTGCTACAATTGGATATGTTCCCTTTTTTCTTTTATTTAGATTAGAATAAATTTAAAGATGTAGAATTGGGAAACCGAATAAATAGTTATTCCTTTTTATTGCTGCTACAGAAATGTGAAATGACAGGGAATCGATTTGCACTCCTCGTATTTATTTATTTGTTACTATTATTTATATTGTTAAGTTTATTTGTAAACTATAATTTCAACCCTTATATTTTTTTTTATTAAAAATTTGTATTGGGATAATTTAGATCACTAATAAGGATTTTTTGCGTAATAATTTATAGGAGTATAAAATTTGGATGGTTTAAAATAATTTATTAAAGAAAAGTACTCCATAAAAAGCTTCATGTAGCCTTCAAGTAATTCCACCATTGCGAATCAGTCAATATTCAGTAATCAGATCGCAACTCTGTCAATTTTGCGTTAGGGCCTAACTCCAAGAATTCATACTCCAAATCAAACTTCAAATCCTACCGCAATTTAACTTTTTTTATTGTATCCAATTTCATATTTATTTTTCCATAAATAACACTAAAATAACAAAATAACTCCATAAAATATGCTCCCTCCATCCAAAAAAATAGTCTCATTTTGTCATTTTGGGATGTCTACAAAAAATAGTCTAATTTCTAAAAATGGAAAATTTCAATCTCATACTTTTTCCATTTTTTCTCATTTCTTATACTTTATCCGTTTTTTTTTTCTCCATTTTTCTCTTACTTAATCAATTTCTCATTAAAACTTCGTCGTCTAAAAACCAAAATATGGGCTATTGTCTAACCCCATCAAGAATAAGAAGTCACGTTATCGGGCTTTGTGGTTTGTGGCCAGATCTAGGGTTCAGGACTTTGTGTTGGTCTACCTGTCACTAGTTTTTTCTTAAGATTTTCAGTAAATAATGTGTGCATCGTGTTTGCCTAGCTAGTGTCTATGCTAAACCGAGTTTTCGATCTTCAATCTATTACTCCCTCCGTCCCTCTTAAGATGACACGTTTTTCTTTTTAGTTTGTCCCAACTAAGATGACACATTTCCTTTTTTGGTAACTTTCTCTCCCCAATTAATACACTCAACCACTTTTTCTCACTCCTATTAAAATATTCATCTTTCTTTATCTCTCTACTTTAATACTTACACCCACTTTCTCTCTCTTCAATTAAGCACTTTAATCAATAACTCCTAAAACCCCGTACCAGCTAAGCAATGTGTCATCTTAGCCGGGACGGAGGGAGTACTTATTAGTGTTTCTTGTCATGTGTTTCATTTTCAAGTTTCAACCAATTAGATAGATCTATTGCGATTTGTAACATTTGTTGTATTTTTGAATCGTACTATCATTTTATTTTTCGTTGTAATTAATTTGTTAGTTGTGAGACTTACCATATTATGTTGTTCCATATAAAAGAGGTCTCAGTTATACAATAAAGTTTACAAGTTTGATACTTTCATCTAACCCGCAAACTAATTTACACCAAATCGTATTAATACAGCTTGGTTGATTTGAAATTTTGAATATATGTTTATGGAGTAGTACAATTCAATTTGATTTGCAAATATTTGATGCCTATCACATCAAACCAATTTGATAAAACATTTATGATATAATTTAAACTAAAACAAATACTACTATACAAAGTTGATTGGTTAGATTCGGTTTTCAATGTCGTTGGTCGTCTTAAAGTTGAGGGAAAAATGATTCCTTCTCCTTCTTTTTACATTTATTGTGTTAAACGTCACAATCGTTAGAGCATTTCCGATTTAAAAATATCTTTGTCTTAATCTTTTTCTTTAGACAAAAATACTTTGTTATTCTTCTTTCTGTTTTCAATCTTTGGCATCCTTTTTTATATATAAATCAATAAATAAAAATAAAATAGCCGGCTAAGTGGTTGCAAGTTGAAATATCACAGCCCCTTCCCAACTTTTTTACGTCATAATTTTTATTTTACCATATTCGACGTTAAATTTTAAGCATATAACTTGTAATTTTGATGGAAATTTTTAATGACCAATACAGATTTTTTATGGTGTGCTATATTTATTAAAACAGAGTAGTGTAAAATGCAAATTTATATATTGTATAAACTCAAAACTGCTCAACACAGCTTCAACATTGTTTCAATACAATATCAACACAGTGTAAAATTTCAAGATTTTAATGTCAACACAGTATCAACACAATATCAACACAACATCAATCATTAATTACCATTGAAATTCTGTTGACATTTTCCTGTTGATGCTTTTTTGTGAGCTGTTGACATTTTTCAATGGTCCAGATCATAGTTTGAGTTTGTACGATATTTAGAATTTTCATTTGATCACATTTCTGGTAAAACAACTATAAGTCATATTATAAGGAAAATGTATTTAATTAAAAGACAAGAAGGAAAAAGCGGAAGTTGACTTGTAGTGGAATGATGGTTTTGAGTTAGTGCTATGAGTTCATGCTGTCTGCTTCTATATGGTGTACATATAGCCGATTAAAATTCAATAGGAGTAACTATGAGGACAATCATGATACGAATCGAAATAACTTCTTTATTAATTTGGTAATAATATTTGTTTACATTGTGATTTAGAATTTCAATTGGTGACGTATTGAGTGCAAGCGTAGTTGTGGTCTATCTATTAGGGAAAATATAGTGCATGAAAGAAAAAGAATGCAACATTTCTTGATTGGGAAAATCCTTTCAAATTATAGATTTAATTTACTCACTATGATAAAAATTGATAAAACATAAGATTCACTATTTGGGTAATAGTAAAAATTATAAAATGGTTAAATAAACTCAAATTAGTCGATCTATTACAGAATTCACAGCCTATTTTTATCAATCTGTCATATGAGCATATGATTCGATTATGTCAAATGTGATAGTTTGATAAAATTAGGATTGAGTATTTAAATGATAAGATTATCAAATAACATAAAAAAAAAATTGTAATTACCAAGGGTATCCAACAGCAGGTCTATTAACTTGGATATATCAACCTTAACTCCCCAGGTTTACTAGTCAGCTTTATTTCAAACTATAAAAACCATAACCCTGTGCAAAAGACTTCACAACAAAATGATGATTTTACATTTTACTACTCCACTTGTTAACTAATGAGACTGCTCGTGGAATATCATTGGAAAATATGAAAATTGTCAAGTTAAAATGACAAGAGTTCAAGCATCGTACGAGAAAGATAGAATTTGTTGCCTAATTCACCAATCATAGCTTTATACTCTAATATCACAAAGATGGAGAACAGCAGAAGTTTTAAATTCCATAAATGGCAAAATTTAACAATAATTGTCAAAGACAATTTCATCCATACTATTAATATCTCAACAAAACGACTGATAATGTAAAGAGAATTTATCACTACAAAACAGCAAAGAAAAGCACATTGAACCTGCTCCAAACCAGTAAACTTAAAGATTAAGAGAACCTACAACTTCACTCCTCATCATCCTCATCTCCGTCACCACCAGAGGCCTTCTTTGCAGCTGCCTTCTGGTTCTTTCGCTTCACTCTTCCGGGGCGACCACCACCGAAGGGGCTTGTGAGAGAGAAATCAATGTGCTTCTGGGAGTCCACTCGCACAAGGAAAGATGCGACATTGACAACCTGCCTCCCGACCCTGAATATGCATATAATTAGTCAGAGGCAAGAACAGAAGAGGCTAACATTGTAGACAAAGGTGATCTGTAGATAAACAAGGGAAGCATCTAGAATCAAATAAGTGCATGAGTACTTTGCAGGTATCCTGAAATACCATCAGCTACAATCTAATATTTAAAACATGGGTGAGTTATGGTCAATGAAAAGTGCATATTCCTGCACTTCTCTACAAAGTAATGTTCAAGAATATCATATTTCATATAACTGCCATAGTGAATAAGACTAATGAGAGCATTAATGTTAACTTAAACATGTTCAAAATTGATTATTATAAAGAACTGTAAAAACAGAAGTATCTTCAATACCTAATGTGCCTTTGCCTGATCAGGACTCTAGCATGGTGAATAGACTTGGCCATGCCTGCCTTGAAGACCAAAGTTTGGAGTCGGCGCTCAAGGAAATTCTCCACGGTGAGGGACAAGACATAATCGAGCTTGTTCTGGCTCTCATCCAGCAGACCATACCTGTTCATCCTCCTCAGAAGAGCCTCACCCTCAAAAATACGACGGGGATCCTTCTCATCAAGGGTCAAGAGATTTCTAGCATTGTTCCTAATACGACTCAAGGCATACTGAACCCTCCATAGCTCCCTTTTGCACCTCAAACCATACTCTCCAACAAGCTTTAGCTCAGCATCAAGTCGCTCCTTCTCATAAGGACGACGAGGCTTCTTGAATGTCTTCCCATCTGTGACAAGGACATGTTAATAATGTTTTGCACAATCACATTCACTCAGTTTATTTTCCATATTATATGTGCATTACATTCACCAATAACCGTCATTTACAACAAAATAAATGAATTTCATTCTAGCTCAGCAAACATTCCCAGTTGATTATTAGCATCTATCAATAGTAAAACTTGCAGCTAAATGAATGAAGATTAGGGAAAACAGGGAGACGACACGCTATTGTTATAGATATCAATCAATAAGTTTGATCCTACGGTTTATCAACTATTGAGCTAACATTCTCTACAGAAAGGATAAATATGCAGATCGGTCTCCTTTTCATCTAGCAACAAAATCATCCACCATTACACAAACACACACATCTCTCTCAATTACATTTGTCAAATCTAACATCGCTATTCATCGTGAACACGAAAAAACTACATACAAAGTGGCAATCGGAACAATAAAGTAGCACAAAAATAACAGAAAAAACTGCGCGAGTGTCGCGTGTGCATATATCGATAGAACTATAAAGAGGTGCTATAGCAGCTTACAATTGCGGTAAAACGAGACGTGCACCATGATTTCTTGGCTACTCCCCCGCCGCTGCCGTCAGTCCGCCGATCTGCTCTCTGCTCTAGCTGATGGCTGTTGTAATGGGGGACTAGGGTTCGGGATCAATTGAGGTATCAATTTATACTCTTCTCTTTTGGGGCCAAAACCCTAATGGGCTTAAGTTAGTTATTACCGTTATTGGGTTTCAAATTTTAGAGCAGCCCAAATAAATCACTTGTGCATACTTAGATAAATACTCCATCTTTTAATAATATGGGGAAAAAAATATTCAAAATTTTACAAAAAAAAAAAAAAAAAAAAAAAGAAAATTAACTACAGAGTGAAAACTACACCCTCTTTTCATGATTAGAAGTCCTATTTTTCGCATGAATTTTATGAAATTTGAATTGAAAAATGAGTCGAAAGTGAAGTATTACCTAGTCTACAGTACTAAAGACTTCATTCAGAAATGAGGATTAAGGTAAATTTTTTTATATAAAATATATCAGTAAAATAAAATTGATTGAAATCACTAATAAGAGAGAACAAAAACGAAATCAAGATCTTGCAAAATCCTTGATTGTTTATTCGTCACTATCTGAATCTAAAATTGCCGACACTTAGAGAAATACTATTCCAGTATATAACTAAAAAAAATGGCACCACGAAATTAAAATAATCAAATTTTGATTGTGACAAAGCGTTAATCATGAATCGGATTTGTCCGCAAACGTTACAATGACAAATTACAAACATCCACTCAATAAGGGTTCGTACAAATGTGGAGTATATACTAATGAGAACATATTTTCAAAATGAATTATATTTAGGAAGTTGGGACCTGGAAATCATTAGTAATTTAAAATTGAATGCAAAAAATAAAAAAAATATTTATTTATTTAAATTAAAAAAAAGCGACAAAAAATGTGGAGTATATACTAATGAGAACATATTTTCAAAATGAATTATATTTTGCTTAGGAAGTTGGGACTTGGAAATCATTAGTAATTTAAAATTGAATGCCAAAAAAATTAGTAATTTAAAATTGAATCCCAAAAATATAAAAGTATTTATTTATTTAAATTTTTTTAAATAAGCGACAAAAATGTGGAGTATATAATAATGAGAACATATTTTCAAAATGAATTATATTTTGCTTAGGAAGTTGGGACTTGGATATCATTAGTAGTTTAAAATTGAATGCCAAAAAAATTAGTAATTTAAAATGCCAAAAAATATAAAGCTATTTATTTAGTTAAATTTAAAAAAAAAAGCGGCAAAAATAAGTGGAAAGGAAGCTACTCTTATCAGAGCCAGGTTTCGGTCCTGGGACCTGTGGGTTATGGGCCCACCACGCTTCCGCTGCGCCACTCTGATTTGTTATCTAGGTTTACAAATAAAATTTAATATAGCTTATTTTATCTGAAATTCTGGATTATCAAATGGGCCTCTAATGAGTAATCCAATTATTTATTGATATGCGGCCCACAATTGTCGTTGAGTAGATTATTGAAAACCTTAAAATATCCCAAATTAGAAGAGCTTTTATTATAAATAATGATAATGATACATGCTATCAACATGTAAGAAAATTAAAAAGACATTGTTATAATTACAACATTTCAAAAGTGATACGAGAAAACAAATCCAAATGAATGCTATTACGTCAAATAATTGAGCTCTTATTAAATTACATATTCACTTATGATGCACAGTCGGCTAAGTGAGGTAAAAAGATCACATTGTCTCCTCTCTCGTCTATAAGTTAATCAATAGTCACAATTTCATTGGCACTTCATTATTTTTAAATATTAAAATAAAATGAATACGTATATTTTTTACCATTTATAAATTGAAACCAAATTTGCTCTACTTTTACACACGAAAAAATAATAATCTTTTCTATATGTATATATTCTTTTTTTTATATAATATGTTATTGCCTTAGCATCTATTTTTATTTATTATGGATGATAAGAATAAATTATTCTCCAATTTCCAAAATTTATACTCTCCTACTAGAGTTACTAAGCCTAACTTTTTTATGCAAGTTTTAATGTGCTATTGATAAAATATAAGATGAAAGAGAAACAATGATGATCAAGTTTCTATAAATAGAGACGAGACTAGCCAAATGACAAAATAAGATTATTTTTCGTGACTAAAAGGTACGCTTTAAGCACCAATCATGTATTTTCAACATTAATGTTGGCACATTTGTATCGGATTAATTGGAAGAGGGGGAAGACAGCTTACCATTGTGCTCGTATGTTCGGAGCTTATTACTTTGTCTTTGACGTGGGTCGCCATCAACCCCTCTGTTAGCATAACTAAAACTAAAAAAAATCCAACAATATTATGTTAGAAATAAGTAATCCGAGTCAAGGAGTCCTCTATTCACAAAACGAGATACGTTGTGGTAGTGTTCTCAGATTTGACATTTCGTCCCCAAAGATAAAATTGTTTTGCCTATGATGTAGTAGCATAACTAACTAGACGTTCGCCTTTTATGGTTTTGAGCCTTTCTTAATGCATCAAAAAAAAATGTTTGGTGAACTATATGATGACAATGACAAAGCTTCGATAAAACGACTTGTGCCCCTACGATCAACGACTCAACAGTCCTTAATGTACCCAAATATTGGCATCGTTGAACCTTAATCAGCGGCGCATCATGACCGCAATCCTCTGTTTCACCATGCTTCCGCTTCCCCATCCCCTTCTAATCTTAAGTCGTCGTTGTTTAATTGCTTAGACTTCTTCTCCTACGATTGATATTTTATTGTATTTTGATTAGGGGTTGGTTTGTAGCTGGGATCGGGATTAGGGTTGCAATCAAATCTCTTTTTTATTGGTTTATTTTTGCTTAAGATTTCTCAAATTGTCGTTTAATATTAGATATATTTACTAAAATTTGCTAATCCAGTCGAAATGTGGCTTAATTACCATTTACCAATAGGTTTTTACCGTTCTGTAAAAAAGGACGACTTTGCAACATGTTCATTTGTTTGAGACTTGATTTTCGAAAAATGAATATTCTTAACCGAAAATGGTCCATAGGACCCAAAAAGTACTTTAGTCTTCGTAAATGATAGAGAGATTGTTTGAGCTCTAGCTGTGATTAAAGAGGAAGCACTAAAGGACGAGACAATCTCATTCGATTTTAAATTTGTCGATTTTGAGTACACATTTCTTTTTGAAGAATTGATATCATATTTGGAGCAGATTATGTATCAATAAGTGTAAAAAGAGAGAAGAGAAGGTACAGATGGATTGAAGAATTATTAATATGGAGTAAGTGGATGATCTTAACCTCTTAATCACACAACATGGTCTTATACTCAAAGAAGTCAAGAACCAATCACTTATGCTAAACTATATACGCAATTAATATAATAAACAATCCATACGAAAATCTAATATGGAAAAGGAATTTATCAAATAAAATAAAGAGAATTGCGTTATTGCGAAACAACCTAAATTTTAATCCCTTCCTTCCCTTACAAACATTTCATTTCTTCACTCCCAAACAATCCCTAATGGGTAAACCTATCAATTCCAGCTAAGGCCCTGCAACTTCAATAATTAAAATCAAAAAGAACATAAAAAAAGAGAAGAAATTGGTTTATACCTTCTCTCATTCAAAATCGAAATTCATGGCGGATCAGCTTAACTTGTAGCTCAAACTTCCTCCATATTCGCTCTCCGAATTCGAGTGTTTCACCTTATAACGGAACCACAACTGCATAATCTGAAACCAGAAATTACTAAAAATCGATTAATCGGAGAATCAATTTTCAGATTTCGAGGAAAAACAGGGTAAAACGATGAGTAGTGGACAGAAGAAGAGGAATTTTCAGATTGAGGCGTTCAAACACAAAGTAGTGGTGGATCCGAAGTATGCTGAGAAGACTTGGAAGGTTCTTGAGCATGCAATTCATGAGATTTATAATCACAACGCCAGTGGACTGAGCTTCGAGGAGTTATACAGGTTTTGCTCGAATTGTGTAATTTTTTCTGCGATTCATTTCGTGCTATTTTGTTTTATTGAAATTAGTTTCGGTTTCATTTGCTGCATCTGTTGATGGTATCAGTAGTTAGATGAGTAGCTAGATGGTTAAAGATCTTGTGGGACTTAGCTGAGATTTAGGTGATTTTGATTTGAGCTTCAGGATTCCTATGTGTAGCTAAATTTGACTTCCTCTGTTAGAGATGAGCAGCTAGTTATGCCGTTTGATTATTTGATTACACCTGTTGGCTTCGTGTTTAGCGGTAGGTAGAAAATATGCTTGAAGGAATGAGGTTTTGTCTGAATTTGTGTGCATTTCAGTGATAAACCAATAGCTACTTGAGGTAGAAAGAGTGCTTGGTGGGATGAGGGGATTGTAAATTGATCTTTTGACATTTTGATGATGGACGCCTTTTTAAACTCTGTTTTGTGGTGATTGAGGTTGTTGTGATATGATTCTTTCAAATTGCCTCGATTTTAGTACTCTAACCTATGCAAAATGGAATTGAAAAGAAGTTTTTTTCTATGCTGAACTGTTGTAAATGGATTGAGTCATATGTAGAGCGGTTTAGTGCGAGGACTATGAATTTTGTTGTATTGTGTGTCTGGTAGATTTCTGAAGGAACTAATGAGTATAAGTTGCTTGATAGTATGATGTTATTGGAGTTGCAAAACGGAGAATATGCAATTTTTAGTTTATGCTTCTCCACAGGTTGCATTTTGTGATGGTGAATTAGCACGGAATTGTTTGAAATATTAGTGTTTAAGTTGAATGTTACCCTTGTTTTGTCCATTGCTTCCATTCTTTGTGATGTTTAAGTTGGTCCATGAAATTGTAGTTTTATGTTGTCATCTTTCTCCTAGCTATGAAATATGTGGTTTTTGATTTGGAGGTTTTATTGTGGATCCAGAAATGCTTACAATATGGTACTACATAAATATGGGGAGAAGCTTTATTCAGGACTTGTGTCAACAATGACATTCCATCTCCAGACAATGTCCAAAAGTATAGAGGCTGCCCATGGTGGCTCATTCCTTGAGGAGCTTAACAGTAAATGGAGTGATCACAATAAAGCTCTGCAAATGATCCGTGATATATTGATGTACATGGACAGAACTTTCATACCAAGCACGCACAAAACTCCTGTTCATGAGCTTGGGCTAAATCTTTGGAGGGATAATGTAGTTCACTCAGACAAGATCCAGACAAGGTTGCTGAATACGATTCTTGAATTGATACTTAGGGAACGTACTGGTGAAGTTATCAACAGAGGGTTGATGAGAAACATAATCAAAATGCTGATGGATTTGGGCGCATCAGTCTACCAAGAAGATTTTGAGAAACCATTTCTTGATGTTTCTGCTGATTTCTACAGAGTAGAATCTCAGGAGTTTATAGAGTGCAGTGATTGTGGGGATTACTTGAAGAAAGCTGAACGGCGTTTGAATGAAGAAATTGAGAGGGTATCTCATTACTTGGATGTGAAAAGTGAAGCAAAGATAACTAATGTGGTGGAGAAAGAGATGATAGCCAACCACATGCTTGGACTTGTTCACATGGAGAATTCAGGCTTGGTAAAGATGCTTCTTGATGATAAGTTTGAGGACTTGGGAAGAATGTACAACTTATTCCGCCGGGTTCCTAATGGGCTCTCGACAATTAGGGATGTAATGACATCCCACATCAGAGATACCGGAAAACAGCTTGTCACAGATCCTGAGAAATCAAAGAATCCAGTGGAGTTCGTGGAGTGTCTGCTTGAGAAAAGAGATAAATATGATAAGATCATAAGCTTGGCATTTGGCAACGACAAAACCTTCCAGAATGCCTTGAATTCTTCTTTCGAATATTTTATCAATCTGAATCCCCGTTCTCCGGAGTATATATCATTGTTTGTAGATGATAAACTGCGGAAAGGACTGAAGGGAGTGAAAGAAGAGGATATCGAGCTGATTCTGGATAAGGTTATGATGCTGTTCCGTTACCTCCAGGAGAAAGACGTCTTTGAGAAATACTATAAGCAGCATTTGGCAAAGAGACTGTTGTCGGGTAAAACAGTATCTGATGATGCCGAGAGAAGTCTAATTGTTAAACTGAAGACTGAATGTGGGTATCAGTTCACTTCAAAATTAGAAGGCATGTTCACAGACATGAAGACCTCTCAGGACACGATGCAAGGGTTTTACGCAACCTATGGTGCCGAGTTAGCCAACGGACCTACATTAGTTGTCCAGGTTTTGACTACTGGATCCTGGCCCACTCAAACTAGTGTCACCTGCAACTTGCCATCTGAAATGTTGGCTCTCTGTGAGAAGTTTCGTTCGTACTACCTCGGGACCCACACTGGTCGGAGATTGTCATGGCAAACAAATATGGGTACGGCCGACCTCAGAGCTACCTTTGGGAATGGTCAGAAGTATGAGCTGAATGTTTCAACTTATCAGATGTGTGTCTTGATGCTGTTCAACGGTGCTGATTCTCTCAGCTACAGGGAGATTGAGCAGGCCACTGAGATTCCATCTTCTGATCTCAAGAGGTGTCTGCAGTCCTTAGCTTGCGTAAAAGGGAAAAACGTGCTGCGCAAAGAGCCCATGAGCAAGGACATCGCGGAAGATGACGGGTTCTCTGTCAACGACAAGTTCACCAGCAAGCTTCGCAAGGTGAAGATTGGGACTGTTGTTGCACAGAAAGAATCCGAGCCTGAAAAGCAAGAGACGCGGCAGAGGGTGGAAGAGGACAGAAAGCCACAGATCGAAGCTGCAGTAGTCAGAATCATGAAATCACGGAGGGTGTTGGATCATAATAATATCATTGCAGAGGTCACAAAGCAACTGCAGTCACGGTTCCTGGCAAACCCCGGGGAGATCAAGAAACGAATAGAGTCCCTCATCGAACGAGATTTCTTGGAGAGGGACAATGCAGATAGACGATTATACCGATACCTCGCCTGAAGAAAGAAAAGAATTCCAGTTGCTGTACTTCCTTTTCAAGGTAGCTTTCTGCAGTGGAAATGTAACTTATTGACAGCTGTTGACATCAGTTTTATTTCTGCTGAATGCATTTGTTTTACTAGTCTTCATTCATTTCTTTTGCCCAAGTTTTCTATACCATTATAGGAAGAACAAGAAGCAGCAACCAATTTCTCAACTGATTTCTGCATTTTATTTAATTTAGGATTTGCATTATACATACACCACAAGAGTATGGCTAAGTTAAGAAACTTATTCCTCTGCTAGATCACATTCTATACTATTTTTCAACTCTCTTGACCAATGTCTCACAAGTTCAAAAGGAAAAACGGGGATACAAGCTGACTCGTTGCCCGGGTTAGGACTGCAACGCTCTCGTTTCCCTGCAAGCTTGCACAGTGTGATTTTAGGGCTCCGATTTGAGGATGCGATTTTGTATATCTGAGAAGCTATTCACATCCTTCCCCCATAACCTGCACATTCAGTAAGGAACTGTGTCACAAGTAGAAATGCATAGGAAGTTGAGTTTTGTAAAAAAGGCTAAAACGCCCACCAGCAGTCAATTCCGACAGCATTAGCCCCTGCTTTGTCGGCCGTTGCATCGTCTCCGACATGAACTGCTCTGCTCGTCCCTACACAGATTTGATCTACACCATTGCCAATGTACATCACTAGGAATTTTGTAGAAAACTAGTACTCCCATAAAATAACATCTATTGGTAGCATTTGGGAGCCCTACCTAAAGCTGCTCTAAATATTTTCTCATCCGGTTTTTCGTATCCAACCTCAGATGAAATGATGACGGCGTCGAACCTAGAAACGCAAACAATCAGGATATGATAAGAGAAGCCCAAATTTAACCATGATCATAGAGGTGGAAATATAGATCTATATCTCAATCACCAACAAATACATTTTGAAATAAGAGGTACCTAGAAAAGCAAGCTATGCCACTCACAGATGTAATACATTGAGGTCCTTGAGTAACTTCCTCAGGCGAGAGTCAAAGTTGGAGACAACGGCTAGTTTTACTGCACCAGCCATTCATTTCAGTAGAGATGTATATAGCAGGTATAAAGAGCAACAAGACCGTTTATATAGAAAGTGGTTGTGTAAAGTAACGAGATGACCTCCAGAATCTTTCAGGGATACCATAGTCTCATGAGCTCCTTGAGGAAGATGCCAAGCATCACCATTGGCATAGTACTGGTGAAGATATGATGAGATCAATCAAATAAATTAATACAGCCTTGTTCCTGTCCTAGCCATTCTTTCATAAACCATCAAAAACAAGATAGAAAACAAATAGGGTTGTTTAGATCAGCCAAACTGAAGAAGTATACCTCGTACACTTCTTCAAAATAGTCCACACTGTCGCAGCCAGTGGCTTCAGAAACGACGTGTTTCCAAAATGGCTTCCCATCACCCTGCATAAAACACATATCGGAGCCCAGTTAGCAAAGGAATGCGCCGCCACAACCATTGTTTCGTTTCTTGATTGAAAGAATGCCCAATACACACATTAAACCAACCATATCATACACCTAATGTTTGAAAAAGCAGCACTTTCACTGCTTCGTCCTTTAAAATCAACAAAAACTTAGACACTAGACTGTTTGATTGATCAAACACAGCAATCACCCATTCCTTTCAAAGTGACACACTAAAACTATCATATGCTAACGTTACAACTTTGGTGAGCATTTCGGTCTCTAAAATCAAAAGGCACTAACATTCATTCATATCAAGAATGCCTATATACACACATCAAAACTACCAACAGACACTCAATGAATCAAACACTGCAATCATTCATACTGCCTTTCAAGAATGCCCCATCATTTGAAAAATCTAAAACTAAGCACCTGGTATCGAAGTTTCTGAGGCCATGTTGCAGAGAAAGCCCTTCTGAAACCTTGCTTTATATCAGCTGCAGTAGTCTGCAAACCTGAAAATCAGCACAAAACCATAAACCCCCCTTTTCACAATCGCAATGTACCAATTTATAGACACCCACTATTTCAAGATTTCATCTTTATCAACCAAAACAACAAACGAATTCGAGGAAATCAAAAGGGGCTGATCTCACACCATATTTTGTGCCGATGGTCAAGTAAATTTCTTCGACCGGCTTCACCAATTGCAGCAACGTGCCACCGGCGTCCAATAACAATCCGTCATACGCCCTCTCGCGCTTTCCATCATTACCTGAATTGTGGAAAAGCAATCAAAACTAACAAGGCAATGAAAGAATAAGAGCAATGCGAAATCGAGATGAATTATGACCTCTGTGAACTGTGGAGGCTGACGAAACGGAGGAGAATCTTAGAGGTGTGGGTTTTGGGAGCTTGAAATTGAAGGGTTTAACGGCTCTGAAGAGATTGGCGACCTCCATTGTTGCACTTGCAGCTGAGCAACAAAATATCATCAACAAGAAGTACTAATGGTTGTTGTATGCTAATGATAGATTTTATTTTAAATTATAGGAGTACTTGTATTAAATATGGCCCAGCCCATAATTATGAGCTACTTATGGGTTGGGCCTTAAACCTCGCAATTAAATTTCTATGAAAACTCATTTTCACTAAATTCGTTGGAGCAGCAGCCATGGCGACTGAGCTAGAAGAACTCATCGGATTTCTCTCACATGATTCTCCACCTGTATCCATCTCTCCTTCACTTTTTGTTCTGCTAATTTCGTTTTTTTTTTCAATTGATGAGGTTTTTATACTGTTTTTGCATATAGATTAAAAAGGCTGCAGTAAATATTTTTCGGGATTATACGGGTTCAGAAGATGGCTTACAGTCTCTCGGGAAATATTCTGCCGTCGCTGTTCCGTCTCTGTGTCGCCTCCTTGCTGAGAAAAAGGTTTCCTTTTCTTTTTTTTCCGTTGATAGTTGACGAGTTGAATTCCTTGAATTGTTTGTTTGATGTATGATTTTTGGGAGAGGCTTGAGGAGATTGTATTCACTAGTTAAATTAGGATGATATGAAAAATTAAAGGTCATTTTGGTGAAGTTTCGAAATTAGTTAGGGAGTACTTAAAGTGGCTGAATGGAAAATCAAGGCATGGTAGAGACGTTAATAAAGATTTCGAATGTTACTTAAATCCACCTAAATAGTCAAGTCAAATCGTTGAGAGTAGCCTGTTAGCTGAGAATATACTGCTAACCGTTTAACTTTTCTTGAACTAAATGGAGTTTTTGCCTCTCTAGTTTGGATGTGTCACCAGTAAAGTCATATGAACTGTTTGTCATGTAGACAAGATGGACTGAAGTACAGACATATTTGATTGCTATTTGGTTTCTCATCTGAATGGAAAAGTTAGACAATATTGTATCTTGGATTGCTGCTAGTTCTTTTGTAACATTTGACATAATTATTTGTTTAGGAAGTGTCTGAACCTGCTGCAGAAGCCCTTGTTAATTTGTCACAAGTACCAGATTTGGCAGGAAAGATGGTTGAGATGGGTATTGTCAAAATTGTGATGGATATACTTTACAAAATACACTGCGACATAAAACACTTACTGGTCATGCTTATTGTCAATGTAACACAACTGGATGCTGGAATTGAGTCTTTACTTCAGGTTACCATTACCATCTCCTTGGCTTTTCATTTTGTCCTTTTATTTCTGGTGTTGTACTATATGAAAGTTCTTTAGTTGAATAGTTATCGGCCTTTTGTGCATTTTTTGTTGAAATGCTGTTGGAGTTTATTGTATCCTAGTTTCCAAAAGATTGGTCAACAAAAAATTAATATAGTGAATATTATTCTGGATTCCAGAATGCAGATGAGAAGATGCAAGGTCTGTACGTCATGAAGCTGGTTCGATCATTTTGTGCTTCATCTAGTTCTAGTGAAAGGAAAGGTCAGTTTTCCTTCCATCCTTTATGTATTGTATCATTTCAATATCTTTGCAAGTATTGCAGGAACGTCAAACAAGTTGTAATCCTATTCTGGTAGTGTATGTGATTTATCTTATGTTTCTGGTCATTCTTTAGGCAGTTCAGGATCCAATCATCCTACAATTATATTTGATGGCTTAACCTTTGTCATCTTTTTTACCCCTACTAGGTGATGATCCTTTTGAACATGTGGCTTCTATACTTGTAAACATATCACAGAAAGAAGCAGGAAGAAAGCTTCTACTGGAACCCAAGCGAGGGCTTCTGAAGCAAATTATCAGGCAATTTGATTCACCAAGCCCATTGCGAAAGAAAGGGGTATTTCATCTTGTCTTTCTTATCTTACTTCGTAGATACTACTACTAGATTTACTACCCTGTTTTTTGTTTGATATTGCTTGAGTATGAGAGCATGGACATAAATCCATAGAAACAATCTAACCTTAGTCCCTCATTGTTTATCTATCATCCGCAATATTAATGTACCGGTCATATAGGGATCAACTGTTTTTTTTGTCCATTTAATTTATCTACATCTCTGGTACTTCTCCTTAGTTCACTTTACATGTATTTTTATTCTTATTTCTTTCTGTTTTGAAAAGGGGTTGAAAACAAAAAGAAAGTAGATAACAGCTAGTAACTGAAACAAGTTTCTCCATGTACCTGTCCAAAATGCTTGTGTTGCATTCGAACCAAAACTCTAGGGGTGTCTTTCTGAAGGAATAGTTTGGATTGGATGATTATAGAACTAGCAGCTAGAAAGTAGAATGGCTTTATATGCTCTAAGACATTAGGTTAGCACCTTTGAAGGAATTATGGAATGTTTTCTGATACTAGTTATATTTTCTTTTTACAGGTTTCAGGAACTATTCGAAATTGTTGCTTTGAAGCAGAAAACCAGCTGCAAAATTTGCTTCTTGTATCAGAGTTTCTCTGGCCTGCTCTACTACTTCCAGTAGCTGGAAACAAGGTAAATTTTCTTCAAAAACCAGCTTTCTCTTTCGATTATTTTTTCTTGTTTGCCCTTCCCGTTATTTTTCTTCTCTCCATAACCTCTGATATCAGAACTCTTGTGATTAGTAGTAGTAATCTTTTGATTTAGACCGAAGTTCTTGTACCAAACGAAGAAGCACCTAGCCAGATATGTATAGCCCTTGATGAGTTACCTAAAGTGATCTAATGAAAATGATAGTAATCTCTGATATCACTTATCAGAACTCTTGTGATTAGTAATAATCTTGATTTAGACTGAAATTCTTGTACCAAACGAATAAGCACCTAGCCAGAGATGTATAGCCTTTGATGAGTTATGTAAAGTGAACTGCATATGATAGATCTAAAATATCTGGTAAAGTATTCTGTGTGGTTTGGCTATGTAGCCCGACATTCATGTTGCAGAGTAATGGTGAACCATGTAATCTTTATACATGCATTTGATCACCCATCATATAATTCTGCATTCCTTTGATCTGTAACAGATATACAGTGAGCAAGATACATCTAAAATGCCCCCTGAACTTGGGAGTGCACTCTCAATTGAACGTGAAGCAGTAGATGATCCCGAAATTTGTGTTCAAGCCCTTGATGCCATATACCTGCTCGTCTTACAGGTGAATTAGCTTAACCCTCCGCTTAGACAAAAACTACCCGGGGACATTTTTAATGGGCGATTTATTTAGTGGATTAGCCTATATTACCATCGTTTGTTCTTCTAGGAAGCCGGCAGGAGAGCTTTCTGGTCCATTAACGGTCCTCGAATACTACAAGTAGGGTACGAAAACGAGGAGAACCCTCAAGTAATGGAGGCATTCGAACGTGTTGGCTCATTGGTATGCCTACTTCCTCCCTCTTCCCATAATAGCATCAATTTTGCATTCAACTGAACTACATCATCACGATTGCATCTGCCAAGTCCTTACCTTACGTTATTCGTATTTCACCAGCTGATCCAAGAGAATGGCGTGGAGACAGACACCACGCTGGCAACATAGGAGCACCCCTCCCTTTGTTATGCTGCTGTTGGTGATGAAGTTCCGGTTGGGAGGATAAGTCCATCGGTTTGATCGAACAGGGGGTGATGGAGCACTGCAGTGAGCTCTTGGCATCAGCGTGAGCACAGGTTATCAACAGCTTAGATAATTTCTTGAATTGTGTTGTATTTTAGAAATATACTATATTTTTGGCAACAGGTGGTGTGAAATTATGTTTAATGGATCCATCTCAATTTTTGGAGTTTTTATCGATATGGAATTTAAGGACAGAATATTGTGTTCCAAGTCTAAATGAGAAATCTAAGTTATTACTTGAATGATCACTTTCGATTCAATCTAAAAAAGACAATGTTAGAAAATAAAAGTAAATTTGATTAATTTTCAGATTCTAAATTCACAAAGATCGTATGATTATATCTTTCGGACTTGCTACTAGTTAATTAAATCTCTCCACTTTTGAAAAACAGGGGTTTATTTCTGGAGGAAGAAGTACTCAAAGAGCTTCTTGGTATGATGGAATGAAATGAAGAAGGAATAGAATGGAAATATGAATGGAATGAAGATGTGGTATGGTGGAATGAAATGAAGAAGGAATAGAATGGAAATATGAATGAAATGAAGATGAGAATGAAATAAACATTTTATTCTTTCGCTTGGTGAATGTAAGGAATACAAATGGAATGAAATTGAGTAGTGTGTGTGGTGTGTGCAATGTGTATATTCAGTGTAGTGTGTAGCGTGTGAAGTGAACCATTCCATTCTAAACTTTTATTAATAATTAATAATTCTAAAATTTTAATTTTATTATAAAATTGAGTGATATTAAATTTAAATATAATGTAATATTACTATGTTTTATAATTAAAATTTAAATAAAAAGAAAAGAGGAAAATAGAATGGCCATTCCGAAAGAATAACTATTCCCATATAAAATGAAATGGTGATTCATAAGAAGAAAAATATCAAACAAATGATACCAAGAACGCTTAAGTTTTGAAAATATTTTGTAACAAAAATGTAAAGATCGAAATTAGTAGTTTGACACTTGGAAAGGAACATGGGTCCGCTAGACGACACGAACGAGAAAAGTAGTGGTCAATAATCAAGGCCCACGCGTAGGAATGTTACAGGAAAGCGGCACTAGATATTTCAAGGGCAAAATGGGAATTCCCAGGTTAAAAGTCAAAGGCGAAATCAACGGTAATTCATTAACGCGATTTAGTGGGCCCTACGCATGTGCTTTATAGGCTCCTACAAATTCAATAGCATTGGATTCAAATTATTATCGATAGCTGCAAGCCTGGAACGAACTTATTGATTATAGTGACTGAACAATCTAGAATTGTTTAGCATAGGATGATGATATTGTGACAACTTTTTTAAAGTTAGATCATATAACCAAATATATCCATTAGATATTCATCCAATGTCCAATCATCCACACGCATGCCTTATTAGTTATTTATACTACCTCCGTCCCCTAAATTTTAACACACTTTGACTCGGCACTCATCCCTTAAAAAGCCTCATAAGGAGTAGAGTTATTCACACTTATATAGAGAAGCTAGAGTCATCACCAAGTCGATGCGTAACAGAATTTAGAGAATTTAACAATGTGGGTCCTACTTTTAAAATATTAGTTTTATAATAAAATATGAGTAGGAATGAATTAATAGAATATGAGGTCCATTATCAAAAATTTGGGGGCAGAAATAGTACTTCTTATTATTTCAAAGCGAAAATGACATAGTAATCCATTAAAGCAAAGGTAGTTATGAAAGAAACCGTTAATGTGTATACTATATTTTATCATTCATGTGTATATTTTATTTATATTTGTGCTATGTATATTGTACCAGATCATATGAACAATTAATAGATAAAATTCCTATCAATTAATTACGCCCTTTGATTTATTCTGTGAATATGAAGCTTCTGACATTGTCTGTAATTTTTAAATTTAGAAATGATGCTCAAATAAGCATCTAGTATCTGTCATCTGTAGTTTTAAGAACTTTTCATGTTTGTCTCTGTCGATATTACTTATGTAATGTTGTAAAACACGATAAATCACAATGGAAACAACATGATTGTGTATAAAGATTCTAATGCTGCAGGCCATATTCACATAGCAAGTACAACTATTTTAGATTATGTATAGAATGTGCTTGAATTTGTTTGAACTATTATTAACAAGTAAACTTAAGAATCGATCAGATTGAGAGCCTGATTTAATATTTTCGAAGTTTGTTGTTTAATTCAGATTTGTAAGTCTGTGTACTAAATTCATAATTGATTACTCCAACAGAATAAAATACACAAAAGCAAAACTGGTAAAAGACCCATAGAATTATTTTGTTGAGTCAATAACGACAGCCACACGGTTTATCTTAATCAGATTTAGAGTAAGATATTTGTGATGTTGAATTTGATTCATGGTGCGAAGAGACACATATAAATAGAAAGACATTGACGAGAGAAGAGAGAAGAGAACAGAGGTCTTCAAGTGTGTGTGATTATTACTTTTGAGGAGGGGCGATTGACCCCAAATTCATCCATCTCTATCTCTATCTCTATCTAGGGTTTGTTCATCGGAATTTCGATTCAATTTCCCGTCTCGCTCCACGCAAACCCGGCATCGGCGGTGTTAGGTATGGAGATGATCAATGGTGTAACAGTGTCGGACGAATTGCTGGGGACATTTGCGCCCATAATCGTCTACTGGATATATTCCGGGATTTACGTCTTGCTTGGCTCACTCGACGATTACAGGCTGCACACGCGCAAGGATGAAGATGACAAGAATTTGGTCTCCAAAAACCACGTCGTCAAAGGTGTCCTCCTCCAGCAGGCGGTTCAGGCCGTCGTCGCCTCCCTTCTCTTCGCCGTAAGTTGTGTTCTTTGCTCTGTGTCTATGTTATGTGTTTCGCCGATGATTGTATATGATTTTGTTGACTTTGAGGATGAGAGCTGGTGAATTTTGTTGCTTGTGTGAGCGTGTGCAAGCTGCTTTGCTGTAGATTTGGATTCTTTCATTCTGCGTTTTGGGGTTAAAATTGCTTGTGTTTTGTATAAAGGTAGGACTGTTGTATTTGCGAGATTTATCGCGAATTCGTGATCATATTAAATGGTTGATCAAGGGGGTGTAGTAGGTTATCCTTGTTCTGTTGTATGGAAATTGGAATTGGTATTGATCATTGCTGTTGCCTAATTATCTGGAGCGATCATTGGTTGATAGTACGCTTGAACATGAGACACTGAAGCATCAGATACTTGAAATATTTTTTCTGTTGGATGTGCTTTGTCTTCTTTCTGATGGCATTTTACAGCGATTCAACTGCCTTTTCTTTTGCTAGCAGTAGACGCGATCCATGATTACACATTTCAATTTATTGAATGCTGACAACTAAAATTTTGGACAATATTCTTGTTGAAATTCTCTAAAACACTTTGGCAAACGAGCTTATAAATGCGGCTTAAGTTGTTGGGCTTGAATAAGCCAGACGTCAAAGCATTTTCTTCACTGGAGGAAGAATTTATGGGAGCTGACACATATATATGAACTATGCATATTAATAATCCCTGATATGTCAAATCTTAGTATGCATTCAATAATTGCCTTGTTTTGGCTAAATGAGTTTGAGCATATATATGCCTTCATAAAAGTACAGACATTAAATATTTTGTCCTACTAGTGATTTCTTTGGCTGATTCTTATGAAAACACCCTATAAGTATAAATTACTCCCGCGTATCTAACTTTTTCTAAATTTCCACATCTCCAATTCAAGTCTCACATCAATATTTCTGTTTCCTCATGTATTCTTAATCTACTGGTCGTAGATAACTCAAAATGCAATTGAGTCAGCATAGTTATTTAAAAAGTTTTTTAAGGGATTGTATCTTGTTTAAGCGGAAAAGTTGCTTAGGTCTTACCTACTACTCCATTACCTTTAGAAAGAAACCGCTAGACATTTGAAGTTGCTTAAAATGATACTACCATACCAATTTGTCTTCTTCCGACGGTTTTTTCTAGTTGAACAGATCAAATGTGATAACATGCGATTCATCTGTGGCACAACCCTAAACTAAATTGAATGTGAAAAAAGCAGTTGATTATAGAGTTTACGCTAGAAAAATATTATACTTCTCTTCGGTGGTTATATCTAGAGTGTCAGTACTCTCTGGGGATTGTTTCTTCATCTCCAGATTCTACCAGGACTTTTAGAGACATGCTTCAGAATTATGATATATTATCACATAACATCGATAGATGGCCCATCTCATAATTATTTTCCCGGGTCTGCTGCCATTAATTTCATGCTAGTTCCAGTGGCGGTAACACACTTTGATGGCTGATGTGTTGTTATGAGGATTATCATATCTGATACCTAGTTATGGATTCACTTATGGATTGTTGCAACTCGCCTATTCTAGGAAATTAATGCTTGTAGGCTGTTTATTTGTCGAATGACGGAATGAGGTATCTCATTTTTTATTTAGTTTGTCGATTAGAGTAAAATTTGTCCAAAGCTATTGTAAGATGCTCATACCCTTTTCAGTCAGTCCGCTTCAGTTAACATCTATTCTTGACATGCTGTGATGCATTTTTTAAGCAAAAGTCTTGCATACTGGAACTTCCCTATGTGAGATAAATTATTAGTAATCAGTATCACCTTAGAATATTTGCTGGTGGAATCTGTTTCTTTAACCATGTAATCGGGTCTGTTAAAGTTGTGTGGCCTACCGCCTATGTAGACCAGTGTCTTCTCAGATATGTTAAAGACTGGATATTCGTAATAGCTTTCGGGCTGTGTAGTTTATGATATTTTCTGACTATTAGTTTTCATTTAATTTATCGTGCCTCTTGGAGGTTCTAACTTTATTTGGATACTTTTGTAATTTCTATGTTTTCCTGATCCTGCCTAATCAAACTGAACTAGTGTTAGCTTAATCATCAATTTTACATTCGCATAATTATCATTATGCTAGTAATCCGTTGTTCAGTTTATAATGAAGTATGCCATGCAGATTACTGGAAGTGACAGTGATCCTGCGGATGCTCAGCCGACCTCCCTCATTGTTCTTGCTAGGCAATTCTTGGTTGGGATGATGGTGTTAGATACCTGGCAATACTTTATGCACCGCTACATGCACCAAAATAAGTTCTTGTACAAGCACATTCATTCTCAACATCACCGGCTGGTTGTCCCCTACGCATATGGAGCTCTGTACAATCACCCCATTGAAGGTCTGCTTCTGGACACAGTTGGTGGTGCTCTATCCTTCCTCGTATCAGGCATGTCTCCTCGAGCTTCTATCTTCTTCTTTTCATTTGCTACCCTCAAAACAGTCGATGACCACTGCGGGCTATGGCTACCGGGCAATCTCTTCCACCTTCTCTTTAGAAACAACTCTGCCTATCACGATATCCACCACCAGCTCTACGGCAACAAGTATAACTTCTCGCAGCCATTCTTTGTGATGTGGGATAGGATCCTCGGCACTTACATGCCGTATTCGCTTGAGAAGAATGTTGACGGGGGCTTTGAAGCACGGCCCTCGAAAGAATATAAGGAAGAGTGATTTTAACAATAATCACTGGCTGTAACATTTGTGTATCACTATAGGTTTTTGTTTTTTTTTAAATTGTTACGTTTACCTTGTCTAGTGATTGAGTGCTTTTTATATTCGTACATATACATACTTAAATGTGCGTGTACTACGATTAGCTCTTCTCAGTATAAGCATTTGATAAATGGAAAATGAAAAAAAAATGTGGATGTTTCTTTGTTTACCATTACTACTACTTTATTTTATGTTTTCTGATTTTGGTTGCTGTGATATACTGTAATATCATTTCCAAATGTTTCAGATTGTTAGTTTTCTAGTGAAGATCATGTTGTGGGATTGATGAAATATTAATATATAACAATAGGTCAAAACTATGTTACAAGAAGCATTACAATAAGGTCATAGCTTAACTTCTACTACAACACAACATAACACAACACCTTGAAAACTGGAGCTACAAAGCATAACAAAATAATGGTCTGTTCTGTTTTCCTACCTCAAGGGACAGTACACACCATGCTCGAAATTTCCCAGAAAGATCGATCACAAGCTGCAACTTACAAACCAACCCTCCTGGTTAATAATGAGGCCATCCCCAGCAAGATAATCATAGACCATTGTGGCGTTCAGAGAGCGAAACAAGATCTGTATGCGCGACCAAATAATTGGTGGCTGAAATCATGCAGCCCATCGAGTCTATGCAGAAGTGGAGTTGCCCACCCAGTATTGCTTGACTGCTACCATTATCTTCTGAGGTATGAGAGGACCATCTTCATGATCCATCATTTTGGAATCCCACCTCATACCTGCGATGATCTTCTTCACCTTCACAAGCACATCCACTTCGTCACGGAATATGACTGCGCCTTCAGGCCTCAAGATCCGGTCCATTTCTAACAAGATGTCCTCGAAGTTACACCTGAATTCATGTTTTAGTGTTACTATATAGCCTTGAATGAAAGAAAGATGTCAAGCATCCCTACAGATTTCATCTCGGAAAAAAACCAATCCAATTTTCTTAGAGTAGTGTTTTTTTCTAGGCCTAATACCAAAAAGATGAGGCGTATGCTTACTTGTCCTTGTACAAGCTGAAAACTCCATTAGCATGGATGAGATCATAAGTCCTTGGATATGTAGAGAAGGCTTCACACCTAGCAAGACAATTATTCATTACAAAAACCCGTTATGTCTTGCAGAAAAAAAAGTAAAGGCGTGGGGAAGAGCAGCGTAGAATGCAATCAGAGACGGAAAGAGAGAGCACAAAAGGTCATCAAAACGAGCACCCAAAGAAGCAGACATCTTATTTACGAGTATAACAATAGAACACAACATAGATTCCAAATAAATGCATATCTAGTCTAAACTTGGATTGGAACAATAGTAGCATGCATTCATCACTAGGTTCATTTTATAACCCCTGTCCTTAGTAACTCAATTCTAAGTTAAGAACTTGTTCTGTTGGTTACAAAAATTAATGTAGGAACATGAACATCTATCATGTTAGCTTCCTAAATGCTTAATAGACTAACAAAGATAGGCTTAATCAACCAAAACAACAAAAGCTTAACTCAATCCGGTGGAGCAAACACAATCCTTATTGACATACATCGACGAAAAGATGAATCAAGAAGACTGAGCAAGTGAGTTTAAGTGAGTTTTAAGTGAGTTTAAGAGCATGTGCAATAGTAGGAAAATAATCTCATATAAAATCTAAAGACAAGGGAATACCAGTCGTGATAGATGCCAATCAACCCTCTCTCAAATATGACACCGAGGGTGCTTTTCTCAGCAATTGTCGGTACTACATTCATGACCCACAGTTTGGGAGATTGAAGAGCAGCAGCAAAGCCTCCAAGGCCAGCATTCATATCCATGATATTGCGATACCTTCCAGTGTCGAGAATCTTGATAATCTTTCTATAGGCATTCACATGCTTTTTCCATTGCTTATTGTCCTCGTGATATGCCTCAACAGAAACTCCAGCAATTGAATCACTAGCAATTCTTGGTGGGATGGCATAAAGCCTCTCGGGGAATGGCCTGAGTTCCCCAGACGGTTCATTGTTACCATTGTTAGTCTGAGTAATACATGACTCCATTTTCTTGTACCTGAAATTTGAGGAAAGTAGGAAACATTATGACCGGATAGTTTTGAAGCTTCGGTTAGAGCCCAAATTTTTGAATGACTATCTATCTGAATAAGCACCAACAACATGGACTTGGTCATGACATCTTCCATTATGTACTTGCAAAATGAAAGATTCATACCAGACATCATCAGCATCTTCAGATTTACAGATAGTGGCTCCTGAATTTTCTTGTGCAGCACGACAGGAATTGACATCCTTTGATTTCTGCCATACTGCAATTTCACCAATCTCGGCCTTCTTCTCCCAGCAGAGAAGCTTAGCAACCTCTTCAATCTTTCTTTGTTCCTCCTGGAGATCTTCCATTGGGCGTTGCCATGCCTTATAATTAGTCTTCCAATTGATGGGAGGCCCCGAAAGCACCCAATACCCACCAGGTCTAAGCACACGATCGACTTCCTTCATATAAAGTCCGTCTGTAAAGAGAGAGGGAGAGAGGGAGAGAGAGAACAAAATCACTAAGTACCATAGGTAGCTCAAATATAATAAAGATCATTCTCCTTCGTGGTGCGGGCACAGGACATAAACAACAAATATAGTAAATCTTACCATTGACACCCCAAGGTATAAGACAACGCGAACAATGAGCCATATCAAATGCACTTGACGGATATGGAGTCTCAATTGTTCCAAGAACACCAATGACAGCAGGGACGCCCCTTTCAAGAGCAAACTGAACCTGGGCTTCATGTGAGTCTCTTGGTGCAAACGACATTGCTATGACATTTCGTTTCCAGAGATATGCACCCCAACTAGCAACCTGAAACGTAAATTACAAAATAAAGTTAACCCACAGATATTTTACAGCATTGCAATAAGAAAATACATAATATTCAAAAGACAATCCATTAACAATAGCCAAAGAGACTATAGTACACTTTTGTAGCGCCCAACATACCCCGCAACCAGTGTCCAAAGCCGTCCTAACTGTTCCATTTGCAATTGGAATGACCGAAGCAAGCTGGTCGATGTACTTATCAGCTCCCTGAGGAAACTGTGTTCCTCCACCAGGAAACCTAAACACATTTCCCTCGTACTGGATCCAGTTCTGAATGGCCTTCTCGACAGTCAAGCTTTTGTATGGAGCGTTAGCATAGGGAACGTAATCACGACTCTTTGGCCAAGGGAACGGGGCCACATAGCCTTTAGGAGCCGGAATAAGGCAATGCAGCTTTTGTTCTTGAGAAGGGCAATGTCTCTCGCGGTAGAACATGTTCTCCCTAGGGAAAGACATCGCACGTCTTTGATCTTGGCAGGGGGTATAATCAGTGTACTTAGAAGGACAAGGTTTGAACACCGTCACCTTGGAATCAGAATCATCGATTACCCCAGCTTCACCACCATGATGGGTTTCAAAATTGAGGTTCGAGAGGATATTGCAATCTGATCCACTCTCAGCCATCCGGATAGCTATCTTGTCCCCTTTCCCAAATCCACTTCTCTGCCATGCTCCTAGTATGTAGAAGAAACAACACAAACCAGCTACAATAAAGATTGACACCGAACTCCTGGTCCTACCATCCCCTGAATGATACTTGTTTGCCATCACGGGACCTGAAACGATTAGCACTACTCAAATTTAGTGAAGACAAAAAAAAGAGTAGCATCAATCCAAAGAGGGGGGTATTTTTTCCACATCTACTATGAAAAGCTTCTGCATTTGACTAATGATAGAAACAAGCTAATCAAGCAACTTTAAAGATTATTAGCTACATCTTTTCTGCAAAGCTAAAGCAATCGATCGTCTGTGTGGTACACTGTCAAAAGTTTCATCTTGAATGTTCAATGAAATGGAAGTGGATCCATCGATCAGTTGTACAAAATGCAACAACACATCATCATTTCTTTGCTATAACTTCAAAGAACAGTTAAGGAAAAGCTCAACAGTCTAGACCCTTAAAAAAGATTAGGGACTACAAACTTCAGTTAACCTATATAACATTACAGTTAATAGAAGGGCTCAAATGATAATCAATAATTCTTTAGGGCAAAAACTGAATAAATCATCAATACCTTAACAAGAAGCTAATAAATATGCAACTTAATCAAAGTTATGAGCACCCAAAATATTTCCCACAATAAATATTGAAAGGACAACCCAACCTCAAATAAAACTAGTATTTTTTTTCCTCTTCTTTAGCTTCTGTTCATCCCCAATCCCAAATGAATCCTTAAAAAAAGAAAACAATAGCCAGCGCGTTCAGAGAAAGAAACAACCTTTACTAAGCCCATCAACAGAATTAAACAGAAGGCACACGATTAGGTAACTAGCGTAGACAAAAAAATGTAAAAAAACATCAGAATTCATATACCAATGGCATCGGTTGATAAACTGACGCGAAACGCTGATTCAATAAAAGCTTGTATCTTTCGGCTTGTTGGCACTCAGGAAATGCAAAAACCGGATCCAATGCTCAGAAATTTGGGATAAAATAAAGAATTGTAAAAACCCTAATGATGGTAGCCGAAAAAGTGCAACCTAGAAATAATCGAAATCGTTCGGTTATTATCGCCGTGGTCGGATTATTAGGCCGTGTGTTCTTCTTCGTATATATAAATGGACCTCGCCCAATTCAAAAAGTATTTACAGACAATCTTTGTCCGACAAATAGATTTCTGGTGTTTGTAAATTCTTAAAAAGGAAAAAAAATGAAAATATACAAAATGAAATGACGTTTATTGGTAATAATTCAAAATAGGATCTCGTGAATAGTAAAAAGGCTAATAGCAATAATTAGCAACCAATTTTATTTATCAATATAAATTTGACTTGAATTTAATTGTAGTCCAACTCTTTTCAATCTTCTACTAGTATAATCAATATCAATAGAAAATTAGGATTCAAAGCATTATTCTTGAATATCGAAGATTATGTGGACCGTGATTTACCAAGAAAAAAATCCATGGTCTAGTTATACCATATAAGCAATATGACTTGGTGTGTCTCATCAATATTTCTTTGCCAAATGGAATTATATTAGGTCCCACTTCCAGCTGGAGCATACATGGCCAAATGAATTTTAAAGGAGAAAATGTGATTATTTATGGAAATTTCTATAATTTCCTTATGCTAATAGTACTATGTATACAAACATATATACATACTATATGCACAAGCTTCATATTTATTCATATTCTATAACTTAATAGTAAGTTATAACTTGAGTACATATTTAGTCATATTTTTCACTTCACCACATAATTTTGTAGAATAGTGTGCATCAAAATTTGGTGTTCATAATTTTAACTAAACAAATATGTTATTGAGTATGTCTTTGTGCATGTTCTAGTTTTTTTTTTTTTTTTTATCTTCGGTACATTTTAATTATTTTTTATAGTTAAGTTACTATAAAAGACTATATAAATATGTCTACTGGAGTTTATTTTCTTATAATTGATGTTGCATTGTTAAAATTATAAGACTGTTATCCTTATATTTGAATCAGTAATTTTAATTTCTTTAAATTGATGTTAAAATATGTAATGATTAAAAAAACGTTGTATAGTTATTCGTATAGTTAACTTATTAATGTATATATCAAGAAAAAAGAAAAAACAATCCCATCAAATAAATAAATTTAATTTATGTATATATACATCAATATAAAATAAAAGCAGTCTCAAAAAAAAATAGTGGTGGAATATTATAACCATTATTTAGATAAATTAGTGTTCACGATAAGTCTATATACATGCCCAAAAATTTGGGATAGTTTCCATAATACAGGAGATTGAGATTGTGATTGCGATTATATGTGCAAGCATTAGGCCGGGGTGCAAAATGACCTCATCAAGTTCATTAGTAAATCAGCTTAAGATATGATCTAATGGCCATACTTTTGCCGATATTCTCCAAAATCAAATGAGATTTTCTTTGACGAAGAAAAAATGACGTTTATGTCAGTTTGGTTTCCCAAAATAATCCCAAATTTTGCAAGGGTTCTGAGATTACTAGTGTCTTCCCTCTGAAAACCAACACGATGGAGGAAAATCTCAACTTCGCATTGTCCCCATGCCGGAAAGTCGCTCCATTGGGAACTAAAGCGGCTAAAAAAGAGCGAAGGGAAAAGATCTGAGCAGTGAAACCACCCGGTCCTTTCCTAGATAAGTAGAGCATCTCCAAGGGGGAGGTAAATGAAAAGGTAAACTAATATAACTACCATATTTACCTTTTCTTTATGAAAAATCATTCTCCAAGGGGAGAGGTATTTGAGAAGGTATTATACATTTTCCCATTTTGAAGAGGTATCTTTATCTCTCCACATATAACCACCATATTTACTTTCTTTTCATAAAAAATCATTCTCCATAGAGAAGGTATTTGAGAAGGTATTACACTTTATGTTTTTTTAATGCTTTTGTACTATTATTTTATTTTTTTAAATGTTATACCTTTCTATATACTTTTTATCCTTGGAGTTGATTGATTTTTAGAAAAGTATATTGCACTTTTTGATAAGATATAAACATGATATATCCTTTTCATTTACCTTCTCTCCTTGGAGTTGCTCTTATAGGCAATTGGGCAACCTCTATTGCAAACTATCGTGCTAAAGCTGCTAAGATTTGCATCAAGCTCTACTTGCTCATCTTAAGGAAGAAATATTGCCGAATCAAGGAGTAGAATTTTAATAATGTTTTTTCTTGTTTTGGAATTTTAATTTCTAATATTTGCTTTGTAGTGTTATCTATTTAAATTTATAAATTGGATGATGGTTAAATAATAAAAATATAATTAAAGTTATAATGTGAGTAGAGATATATACAAAGCTATAAGATTGTTGTTCTGGGCCTGTGCATAAATTGTAGAAAATAATAATGTAATAAATTTATTGTATAAGTTGAAGCATGAGAGATATGAGTTATAATAGATTACCTTATATCAACAAAGTAGCTAAAAAGTTGACGTTTAATTTATACTACTAATATATTTATATTTGAATATTTAGGGCATTAGCAATAAAGGCCCTTCTCCAAAGCCCATCTCAGAGTCTATCTTCATTTTTTCCTGCCACGTCAGTAGGCTCATCCCAGAGTCTATCTCAGAGCCTATCTCATTTTATTTCAAAAACTAAAAAAAGCATAATAAAATTACATAATAAATTCATTCTTCGATGTATTACAATATTGGAAAACATAATACAACGGAAACGAATTTAAATAAAACATCAGCCCCTCAGTGACCAAAGTTCTTCAACCATATCAAGTTGGAGTGCATGATGGGCTTCAGCTTGACGCATGTCAACGTATGTGGGTGTGTGAAATGAAGAGGATTGAGGTATTTATATAGGAGAAGAAAATTAAAAAATTAATTTAAAAAAATAATAAAATCGGCTCTACCGTCGGCCCGAGCCTCCGCAATATAGGCCTATCACGTGCCGATGCAGAGCCAATAGAGGCATCGGCTTGGCCGATTTATCGGCGGAAGGGTGGAGGCGAAGAGGAAGAGAGATGGGCTCCCTCCCCACAATGGTGACCCATGGAGCGATCTATCGGCTCTGGGGATCGGCCCCCAATTGCTAGTGCCGTTATGGATCCAAATATGAGTATAGGATCCACTGGACATCGATGAAGATTTTTCTATCGAGTACTCTCATTAAATTATTCCATTCTACTATTTTTTATGGAAAAATATAAAAACTTTGAAAAAATTAGTACAAAATGAATTTTATTTTTTTATAAAGGGAAATGCGAATGAAATGTAAGATTCAGTCAAAAAGAAATAAGACAATAATAAATGTTCTATATAAATAGTGAGACACGTAATAGTTGTAAGAGATAGAGTATGGAGTACGTTTTTATAATATCGTATTAAAGCATTTGAAATTCCAACTACCCTTATAAAGTCACATAGTGATTAAGGATTTGTGGGGACCAATTATGAGAAAGATTCATTCCCGAAAACGAAAATTTAGTGTATCAAATCATAACAAATATTGGGAAATACTAATAATTTGTAGGAGTACAATAATAGCAATAATAATAAGCATTAATAACAAATAGGATAGGAGTATGTATCAATAACAACGCGTTTGAATGAATATCACTTGCCAGCTGGTAGTCAGTCAAACGGCAGACGGGCCCACATGGCCATAAAGATGAAGTGGGCCCCAGCCCGCCATATGGATCCAATATGGGCTGGTCCATCCTAGAGTACATGAAATAATATCGTCGGTAAGATTAACGGCTCTGATTGTTACCACACTAAATTATTTCTCTTTCTTGTAAAAAACATTCGTCATAAATAGGGTTATCGAGAAAAATAGTACACCATCCATCTCATAGTATTTATCTCTCATATTTAGTGTTTGATACGAGATTTTAGGAGTTATTTTGTAGGCTAAGTGAAACGAGAAAATAATATATTTATATTGATGTGAGAGATTATTTTTTTCAAAAAATAGAAATATGACATATTTTATGGATTAAATTGGAAAAGAAAGTGTGACATCTATACTATGGGACGGAGGGAGTACTAAACATCGCAATAGATATCTCATATTTTATTGATGTGGATTTTAAAATTTTATTTTTAACTTATTAAATAAAAGTGATGGGAAACAAATAAATTTTTACAAAATTTCGTGATATTTAAACAAAAGAAATTGAGACCTTTATTATAAAAAAAAAGAAAATAGCAGCTTGGAACGAGCCACATAAGATTTTTTTTAAAATCAATGATACAAATAGAATGATACAGATCACAAACTGAGATTTCATTTAGTCTATACATTCCACGTCAGTTATTCTCACAATCGATCTGGAAATTGAGTTCGTAACATTCGACCTTCTTTTAAGGGCCAACGTCCTCGTTGGTCACAGCTGGTTTTTTGCTAGGCCACCACTCCGAGTTCTCGTTGGTCACGGCGGATTCTTTGTCCGGCCACCACTCAGTGGGTCATCACTCCGAGTCGGCTCCAAACGTACTCGTTGGTCACAGAGAGTTCGTTGCCCGACCACCACTCCGAGCCGTTTGAACTATCAATGAAAACACGCAATTGATACCAAACCAAATAGGAGAACTCAGCCCAAAAACAACCAATATTCTCACAGCAAGTGTGGAAATTGAGTCCCCAACATAGAAACAAAAAGATCTTTAGTGTTATTGATTTTTTTTACCACTTGTTATTTATTTATTAAATTGAACATATATTTATGTGGAGAATAAATATGGTCGACATGAGAATGTGGACTACTATGAGTATCGTCAGTATCGCACACTATTTTGCAGTGTAGGATAAAAAGTGGGGTATTATATTGTTTCATTTCATAACCAAAAGTTGATTTTAAAAATTGAACATATATTCATGAACACAAATAAACGAAAAATAAAATTAAAGATCTTAATTTATATCTCGCTATTGCTGCCTCGAATAAAAGAATATTCTCATTTTAATAGATACAAGATGAATATGTACATATGTTTATAAGGTGACAACAAAAGTTATGAATATAAACAAAAATATCGATAATCTCTATAGTGGAAAGGCCAACTATATATCAATCGATTTTACTTCTTGAATTTGTAGATTTTAAATGGTGTCCTAAAACCATCTCCAATGGTACTCAAAACCTAAAATAATTAAGAAAATACTAGTTTCAATGGTATCAAAACCCAAACCCACTCCCATTTTGGATTTTTGACAAATAAATTGGGTTTTACACTATAAGATATATTATGCTACACATCTAAAAGCTATTTAGCTAAATTAATTTAGTTTATTAATTATTAACACACTATTGGCCATTTAAGCACTATGTTTATTAGTAATTATCAACAAACTATTGGCCAAATATATTTAAGCACTGTGTCTATTAATTATATCGCCTCTTCTATCTATTTCATGATTTACAAGATATTATTGTGACACATCAATTATGGCCCAAATTTAGGGTACATGGACCAAAAAATCTATTATCCAAGAAAATAAATGTTATTATTACTAAATATTTATAGTTGTCTTAAATATTCCCACACAATAAATGAGTTGGTGGGAGGCAGCATTAGGGCCACTGCAATGATAAAAGTATCTATCATTTTTAATAACAAATGTATTTTACTGGGCCATGATGCTGAATGGGCTCGGCCCAATAATAAATAAGCATATTAATGTTATGATTTGTGATTTGTCACATGTGTTAGACCTATACCTCTCTACCTTAACCGTGAAATTCTACATTTCTTGTGAGTGATAATTTAAGGCACATATATTCATTTACTGACAATTTCAGGTATTTAGTGATTTATAAAGTCTAGTTGGCAGATAAATTTTACACGTGGCATTTCCACTTGTATATGATTCATGACATGGAAAATAGAGATGAAAAATGATTTGTTTATGACACTCAATAAGTTGCATTATCAATTATTTTTTTTTATATTATTACAAAAACAATTATGTAACAATGGTAGATTATACAATGATGAATAATCCAATTTGAATTTTACATGCTACAAAAGAAAAGATATATGTGTACCTGATCCTGCTCCCCTTTCTCTCTCTCTCTCTATATATATATGTACTACTCCATATACTAGTAATATTTTGGGGGAAAGAGTACTTATTATTATTGAAAACTAACACATATTTAGAGATCGCACGTTTGGTAAGCAAAAACCTAGGTTAAAAAAAATAAAAAATAAAAAATAAAAAATTATAGGTCAAAACAAGCGACAACAATGAGCTAGAAACGAGGATTAGGTTTGTGGAGTTGGGCATGGTTTCGCAAAGCCCGAGTTTATATGGCATTTGACTCAGTGAAAATCTAAGTCACCATTTAATTTGCATGCCGTCCACATTGAAGACATTGTACGATAAATCCAATTTATTAGTACATTTGCAATAAGGTTTTATGAGTGATTTAACTTGTAATTAAAGTTTATGAATGACTTTTCAAGAAGCAAGAAATTTGAGGAAATCCATGCCCTTGATTTCCATAATCCCCACAATATTCGAGATTATTGACTTCTGCTGCCCTCCATTTAGCTCAAAATCAACGCGTATATCATTTAATATTTCCACCATCATGTCAAGGCCAAATAAACGAAGGCCACAGATTTAGTCATTCACTAGTTGAATACATTTTAACACTACAGTAGTAATTATAATTGTTGATTGCGTTTGAAAATTTATATAGTCAAGTTTTTATGAAATTACTAAAGGAGGTTAATTCATGCACTAACCTTTTTTTTCCCAGCATATATTGGTGGAAGCTATATTTTAAAAAATAGTATCTTATCAAATAATTTAGATCATTGATATGGACTTTTGCATCAATTTACATTAAATTTGGATATATTTAAAGATTTTACAAAAGTATTTAAAAATAAATAAAGTTGATAGAGGGTTGGTTTGTGTCCACGGATGCCCATATCAACGTGTGCCACTATAGTAGTCTGTAATTATAGTAGTCTGTTATTACTTTGAATTTTTTTTATTATATCAATATTTATTACACATTATAACTAAAACTAAATAATGTATGACCGAGAAGAAAAAAAAGCCATGTTCGCTGATTACAAACAAGAGGTCAGTCACTAATTAAGATTGGATGCCATTCGTAAATTAAGTTTAATATAAAATTCTAAATTAAGACAGTATACTAATTATATTCATGTTTTATTAATCATTTATTGGGTCGATAGTTTTAAATTAAGACACACGCCTGATTTTATTGACGAATAATCTACTCGTGGGTAGAGTCGTAGACTATGCATCAGCATTAGTATATGTAAATGTCTCAAGTTTATTAATCTTTTAGAGTTTACAATAAATCCAAAGTAAAGATGCTTGGGAAGTAAGTATATGTGTCAAATTACCTTCTCAACTAGACTAAAAGCCACATAATTAATTAGTAAAATCAAGTCAGTTTAAGTAGGAGTCAACTTAATTTGTTTAACCAAACTAATTAGATGATATTTTTGAGATTCTATAATCTTTATCCATTAAGGATAAGTAAACCTACTTTAGATCAGCTACATATATCACACAAATTATTCAAATATCTCAAATCTGACAAGTCAGTGGAATAGAAACTGTGGGGAATGGAATTAGAAGTGTCAATTTAGGATCCTGAGACACTGACTCCAAATACAAATTTAAATTCAAAACAACAAATAAAAATTAAAAAATCTGACCAAGACTAATAGACTAAACTAAAAGACAGTATAATAATCTCATGGGAATTTGACAGCTGAATATAATTTTGAGTTTTCTGCATTGGTAGTTGTTTTCCTAATTTCTATGCAAAGATTTCAAACACAACCCCATATGGAAACCATGCACTCAGAAGCTTGCTTTGTCTTCACACGAAAGATACATACATACATCCATACATATATATCAATCAAACCTCAATATCCATCTAAAAACCTTAATATTTTACAGTCCTCAGATTCCTCAATTTGGACATAAACTACTCCAAACAAGGTTAAGTTCATGCGTCCTAATCAAGGAAATGGAAATTTAGTCAAAGCCTACACCACATATATATTTTTCTTCACTTAGGGTTTTCTTAGTAGCTCTCTTTCTTAATCTCTCTCATACCCTTCTCCATAGCCACCACGAAAGGCGGCTGATCCTCCTCCTCCTCCTCTGTGTTGTCTTCGCATCTAGGGTTTCGATTTTTTACCTAGCAAACTCAGAGAAACTTTAGGGTTTTCTTTTGCGCCCGATTTTTTAGAACAAGTAATCAATGGAGCAAGAGTGGAATATTGAAAATGATAGCAATGCAGAAGTGATGCTGCCTGGCTTCAGATTTCACCCCACCGATGAAGAATTAGTAGGGTTTTATCTAAGGAGAAAAGTTCAACACAAGCCACTCTCCATTGAACTCATCAAGCAGCTTGATATCTACAAATATGACCCATGGGATCTTCCAAGTAAGAAATCAACTTTTAATTTTATTTCAATTTTTGATTAAAAAATTTAGGTTATTTATTGATGTGTTGGTCAACGTTTGACCAGAGATGGCCACTACTGGGGAGAAGGAGTGGTACTTCTACTGCCCTAGGGACAGGAAGTACCGGAACAGCGCCCGGCCGAACCGCGTCACTGCGGCCGGGTTCTGGAAGGCCACCGGCACCGACCGGCCGATCTACTCATCGGACGGTGGCGCCAAGTGCATCGGCTTGAAAAAGTCGCTTGTTTTCTATAGAGGGAGAGCTGCGAGAGGAACGAAGACCGATTGGATGATGCATGAGTTCCGGCTGCCCTCGGCCGCGCCAAAGAAATATTTGGACAAAAATATCCCCACACATGTAAGTGCAGGAATATTAAGGTCTCAGGTTCAAATCTCAGCAACACTTATATCGAATTTTGACTTTATTGACTTTTTTTTAGGAAGCATGGGCAATATGTAGGATTTTCAAGAAAGCAAGCACGAGTGCACAAAGGGCTCTCACTCACTCTCACCAATCTTGGATTTCAACATATTCCGACAGCACTACGATGAATCCATCTTCTTCTTTGAGCATGAGCTTCTCCACCGATTTGCAGCCGTCGAGTTTCTCTCACCTGAATCATCAATGGCCGTCAAATGGGATCAATCCAAATGCGATCTTTGACGAAGCAAGTCATCAAGAACAAGCTCCAAAGATCTCCATCAATGACGCTTCCTCGTTGTTGCTTGACATGTCGAATTCCGTCCTTGGAGATGGGGCGGGGGCGGGGGCGGAGATGGTGCAAGAAAATGGTGGAAGTGTGAATGTGGGAGAGGGGGGTGAAGAGTGGGGGATGATGGTTAGGTATCCGAGTTATGGTTTTGCATTGAGCTCGAATTTGGTGTGGGATTCATCTCCTTGTCCAAGTGAATTGTCCACGGCTTATTCTACTAACAATTGCTACACTTGATTATTAGATTTTCATATAGCTCTAATTCCAAAGTTGTATCTCTTCTCTTCTATTTATTTCTTTGATTTTGGTGAGAAAAGTGACTAAATACTAAATTTGAAGATGGTTTGTTTTTCCCCTTTACGATAATTGAAATATTTATTGGGTTTTTTAGAAAAATCTAACCATGCATTCACAATCTCAAAGAGAGGAAGATGCAATGCATCTAGGGAAGAAGCATCTCCCGTCGCCTAAGAACAATTATGCATAGAGAGAGAATTGTTATGTTATCTATATTACCAATAGTACTTGTATTGGCAATCTTTTTATCTAGTTGATTCAGTTCTGATATTTTTAAATTGAATGTATAGAGAAAATTGACAAATAGGACTTTAATTTTTATGAATTTATTAAATTAATGACATCAATAATAATTTTTAAAAAATATTAAATGGATAAAACAATATAAAAAATTAATGTCAGCGTGACTAAACAAGAATGGTGCTCGCAAAAAAAAAAACTAAATTTTTACCTTTTGTACCAAGAAGAGGTAAAGATACATTTTCAAAATAAGATATAATACCTCGTCAAATACCTTTTTTATTGGAGCATGAAATTTTATGAAGATATGATGGTTATTTTTCTTTTACCTCTCCATTTACTATTTCCCTTGAGATGCTCTTAAAGCATCGACAACTCAAGGCATGGTGCATGTCCCTTCATGCATGCACAAAGGGACTGCAATGGTGGACCCTAGCTCCTAGTGCGTTGCATTTTAAGGTGTGCGACGACTCACCATGCATGCGGGCATCGCACGTAAGCGTTGTCTTGGCCAATAGACATGCCTATTGTGGTATTATGGAGGTTTCTTATTCTGACAATCGGTGAAAGGAGTGTGTGTATTTTGTCATTGATTCCGTATGTGTAGAGATTTATTCATTCCCATAACAAATACTTGGCGGCTTGTGATAAATTTTTCAAGCCGTGGTGTGGTTGGTTGGGATACGACAACAAGGACTTTCGACTTTACAAAAATGTACATTAGCAATATGACATCTCACAATTGGAAATACCAATGAATTCGACTAGTACTTACATGCCGATTAATAGACGGAAAGAAAATGCTTTAGAGGATTCTATTGCATCATTCGATACTCGTAGATTATTTGAAAGGGTCGACAGACCAAGATTTCCTACATTCAGCGTGTACTAGGTATGGAAAAAATTGTTTTAACAAAATGGATAATAGATAACAGGGAATCGAGTAATTTATTTAAGAGTTAATCCTAAATCGTATTTTCTGACTCTCGTCTTTCTTTCCAAAAAAAAATGTCCCCAACTTAGACATGTAACTGGTGTGATTCAAACATCCTACTATGATACTTAAATCTCCTCAATAGATGAATTACGTAATAAGTTTTGACAAATAAAACTCCACGGAAACGTGAGAAAATTATAGTATCAAAAACAGCCATGAATCGCGGATTAACTAGACACTTTGAAATGACAAAAGGAAATCAAAATGAGTTGGTAGAAGTGATATTCAAAATACAGATCAAGCTTAAAACTCCCAGTATATTTTCATGATTCCTCTAGGCTACTCATGTCCAAAACTAAGTCAGCACATGACTCAAACTTAACTCTTGCCAGCAGCCTTTTCCTTTGTCTTCTGTATCTTCAATACCTTTTTAACGATCTTTTGTTCTTCCACCAAGAAAGCTCTAATGATCCTACAAGATCAAAGGAGAGACAAATGAGCCTAAACGAATGGCAGAAGCACACAGAGCTGAATGGTTGTAATCAAATGCAGGAACTAAAATATTGAACTTGTGAACAAGACAGTTAATGCACACCTTTCTCTCACAGCACCACCAGACAACACTCCACCATAAGCACGGTTCACAGTCCTCCTGTTTCTGGATAGTCTAGACCTCTTGTACTCAGCAGGTCTCAAGTGAGGAATCTGGTGAATAAACGGCAAATAGTGGGGTAAATTAATCAGAATGCCAACCAAAATCACAAAATGAATGTTTCCCAACATGATCTGCTCAATGACTTAATTCTGGTGTATTGTATGTAAACAGCGCTTTAACTAAACATAACCTTATTTTGTTAGAAGCACAACCAATTGTAAGTGACATCCACTATTTTGTGGGAAATAAGCTTTCAACTTTAATCTTCTTAGTTAAAAGAGCATACAACTCAGTTTACATTTCCTTTTTTTCAAGCAATGAAGAACAACAAATGGGAGATGTAATATACAGCCACAGCCTCTCACTTGGATTTTATATATGATACCTCAAAATGACTATTTTTCAATTTAACCGAACCCTATGTGCTTCAAACTTATCAATTTAACAAGATATGAGAAAATATATCCATCAATCATAAGCTGTGGTTGCAAAATCGGAGCAAATCTAAGAGTAGATAGCATAATCCAGAAACAAAAATCATGGCATTTCACATACCCCTTGGATTCTCTTTCCCGTGACAGGGCACTTAGGGCCGCTTGCCCTCTTCTTCGTGGTTTGATACACTAGCTTCCCCCCTAAAATTCACACACAACACACTCTATCAATGATAAAACAAAACGAATCGAAAAAAAAACACAAGCGATGAATCAATTAACGCAATCATTGAATCAAGCCGAAGTTAGAGCGCACCGGGAGTCTTGACGACGCGATGCTGGTTGGATTTAGTGGCATAGCTATGACGCTTCCTGTAGGTTAGTCTTTGCACCATTTTTGGCGTGAATTAGTATTCGTAGCTGCTGGGGAAAGAGAAAATGTAGAGAGAGGAATATATGATGTTGATCTTCAAACCCTAGATTGAATATCTGATTGCTGCTTCGCTTTTTACATGTGAGCCCAAATTCTTCTGGCCCACTACTTACTCTTCAAAAACACAAAGATTAACTTAATATGATTAATTAGGTATATACTACTTCGTCCCAAGAAAAATGATCAATTTCTTGGGTGACACAAAATTTTATACAATTTTATTTTTTGTGTTAAATGGAAAAAATAAAATAAGTAAGAGATAAGGCATGAAGTAGATATAAAGGAGTTTCTGTATTTGGTAATGGATCATCTTGAATGGATCGAACTAAAAAAGAAATCTTCAATGAGACGGATGGAATATTTAAATTAGCCCCTAAATTCGAACACAAACTAAACTTGAGAAAACTTAATTTTGCGGGTGACCAATGCTCAGGTCTGCAACCTCTCTCCCATTCTCCTACTAGACATTTTCTCGTACATGACTGGTTAGACCCAATAAATTGCAACATTATAAGTGCTTTTATATTTTGTTTAATAGTAGTATGCCCATTATTATACTTAGATCTAGTTATATAGCCTAGTTAACCTCAAGAGTCAAGGCACATAAATGTATTTAGTGACAAATTCAGGTTGGAGGAATGATATGCTACATATCTTATATGAGCATCTCTCTCGTTTCATGAACGTTTAATGTTTTTCATTTCGATTTATACAGACACTTGTGGTTCTAATACATTAGAAAATGTTATTGAAATTTTTAATATCACAAAATTCATAAAAATCAAAGTTCGATTTACTCGTTTACTCAAATATCAAATGTTATTCAAGACATTTGTTGGAAATCTTGGCATGTTGGTTCATTCGATATTCGTTTTAAGAATATTTGAATGTATATACATGCCAAGATTTCCAACAACAACTTGCGCATCCCACATAGTATTTGATAACATTGATTGCATATACTATGTATGAAAAAAATTGTCCAACGAAATGAGTAATTTTACTATGGTATATGGAAAAATATCGTCCCACGTATTTCTGACTCATCTATTTCAAAAAAAAAAAAATGTCCCCAACTTGTGTCTTTTAGTTAAAATCCATAATTTTCCGAAAATTCACACTTAATATATCTAACGATGGAATCATGGAACGATGAGTCAATTTTACCAAATTATTATGCGCCTATATAGAGTATGTTGATGTGGTGTAAAGCATAATATTAATCGAACTTTTCACAAAGTTTAGGCCTTCAAAATAGAGACCGTAAATTGGGACATAAAACAAGATAACCGTTTATTAATGCGAAAGAGAGGGATGAAAAGCCCATGCTCACTAGCTCAAATGATATTTTCTACCGTTATTTTTTTTCATGATTTAGTTTTATTATTGAACCATTTATTTTTATATGAACATTGTTACTACAGTATTATTCATTAAGTTCTATTTATTTTACTATTATTTGAACAATATATTCATGTTACAAGCAATGCTCTTGATTATACAGGTACTAATACTAGCTTGGGCCTTGGGACTAGTTGCATTTTACAAACAATGCTTAGTACTAGTATATTTTATCTTCATCTACTTCTACTTTTATATGCTCAGTGATGCTATGAATAGCAAATAACAGAGAAACAATCAATAATGATTTATATGCTCAGTGATGCTATGAATAGCAAATAACAGAGAAACAATCAATAATGAAAACAAGGTTAGGCTTCACTATCACATATTCATATCACTTGACAATAATTAGTGTGATTCTATTATCCGATGATATTTAAACCTCATCCGCTAGATTCCACTAATTATAAGAGTGTAGTTTGTTGAACGAATCCCTCTGGAAATGTGAGAAAATTATAGTGACAAAAACTAGAAGAAAGAGAGAGCACAAAAAAATGTGAAGATGGAAAGGGGAAGAAAGAACATAAAGAACCATGAATCACAGATTAACTCAACAATTTCAAGTGACAAAAAGGAAATTCAAAATGAGTTAGTAGAGGTGATATTATAAAAGAACCCAATGAAAAATACATATCATGGGTTCCTCTAGGCTACTCTAATCCAAAACTATCTCAGCACATAACTCACTTAACTCTTGCCAGCAGCCTTTTCCTTTGTCTTCTGTATCTTCAATACCTTTTTAACGATCTTTTGTTCTTCCACCAAGAAAGCTCTAATGATCCTACAAGATCAAAGGAGAGACAAATGAGCCTAAACGAATGGCAGAAGCACACAGAGCTGAATGGTAGTAGGAATCAAATGCAGGAACTAAAAACTTGAACTGGTGTAAAAGACAGTAAAAAAATTGGGGGAAAAAGCACACCTTTCTCTCACAGCACCACCAGACAACACTCCACCATAGGCACGGTTCACAGTCCTCCTGTTTCTGGATAGTCTAGACCTCTTGTACTCAGCAGGTCTCAAGTGAGGAATCTGATGAATAATCGGCAAAGAGTGGGGCAAATTAAACAGACTGCCAACCAATATCACAAAATGAATGTTTCCCAACATGATCTGGCTCAATGATTCAATTCTGGTGTATTGTATGTAAACAATGCTTTAACTAAACATAACCTTATTTAAACTTTTTAGTTAAATGAGTATACAACTCAGTTTACATTTCCTTTTCCTCAAGCAAATGGGATATGTAATAAACAGCCACAGACACTAACAATTGGATTTTATATATGATACCTCAAAATAACTATTTTGTCAATTTATACTCAAATCCAACCAAACTATTGGAATTTTTAAAAATAAGGGGAAAGTCAGAAAATTTTCAACTACTAAAGCAAAAAAACAAAATCCGATTGAGTTCAACACAAATTATCAGGATTATTCTTAGAACGTCTTCTTAACCGAACTCTACATGCTTCATCTTATCAATTTAAGAAGATATGAGAAAACATATCCATCCATCATAAGCTGTGGTTGAAAAATCGGAGCAAAATTTAAGAGAAACTAGCATAATTCAGAAACAAAAATCACCGCATTTCACAAACATTATAAATACAGACGGCTAAAACAAAATAAAAAATCAAGCTACATACCCCTTGGATTCTCTTTCCAGTGACAGGGCACTTAGGGCCGCTTGCCCTCTTCTTCGTGGTCTGGTACACTAGCTTCCCCCCTAAAATTCACACACAACACACTCAATCAATGACAAAACAAAACTAATCGATCAAAAAACAAGTAATGAATCAATTAACGCATTCAATGAACCAAGCTTAAAAGCAGATAGGATCAGATTAAAGAGACACGTTAGAGCGCACCGGGAGTCTTGACGACGCGGTGCTGGTTGGATTTAGTGGCATAGCTGTGGCGCTTCCTGTAGGTGAGTCGTTGCACCATTTTGAGGTGAATTAGTATTCGGAGCTGCGGGGGAACAGAAAATGAAGAGAGAAGAAGATGTTGATCTTCAAACCCTAATTGAATATCGTCCTTTTTTTAGTGACTCTCTGATTGCGGCTTTGGTTTTACATATAAAAGCCCAAATTCTTCTGGCCCATTACTAACTCTTTAAAAACACAATAGATTACATCATACAATATGATTAATTAGACAGTACCTATTTAGTTATTTAACTTAGGCAGTTTAATTTTATACTATTAAAACTATGGTCAAATATGAACCTTTAGATGAAAATAGATACTATTAGAGATCTAGGGTTCTGTCCTAACACTATAATTTAAGGAGTAAAAAATAATTTAATCGAAAAAGTAACTATATAAAATTTAACATTATATTTTTAAGGATTGAATTTGATTCTCTAAGTTAACTTTGCTACATAAAATAAATCATATAGATATGTCACAAGACTTAATCTAAGCGGTTGATCATCCTAATTTAATAACTTTAGTTTAGCCTAAGGTTTGACATAAAAATGAGTTCAGATATGCTAAAATCTAAATTCCCTAATTACATAGTAGTATTTTAAATTTTATATGTTAAATTGCATTTAAAGTAACCCCAAGAGTCTTTATAATTTTATATCTTAAATTGTATTTAAAATAGCCCCAAAATCTCGTGACATGAACATCTCCAATGATACATATACTTGGAGGATTAAATTCAAACACAAACTATTTATTCAGAATCTTGACACTTAGAAAATTTAATTGCTAAACCGCGCTATAATCTGCACTAGTAGCCTCAGTCATGCTTTAGGTTCGACCCAATAAATTGCATTATTGTGAGTGCTTTTATATTTTGTGTTGGGATTAATGGTCCACAAATATTCAAATTATTGGTTTGGGCCGTTGGTAACAAGATGGGTTGGCTGACTCATCAAAGGAGCAAGTTGTTGGGCAGTTAATTTGTTGAGCCCACAATATAAAGCTCATTGAAAAGTCAGAAGAAGAAACAGTACTCACATACTTACTCAATTCTATTCTCTCTCTCTCTCTGCAATAATTTGAGCTGGGCAAAACTCAAAGGGGGATCATCTGGATCTTGTTAGCAACCAAAGTCAGAGAAGGAAACAACCATGGAAGTTTGGTTAGTTTTGATTAGTTCAATCGAGCTTTTGAGCTAGGTGTATTGGAGTTTGTAGTTGTGTTGATCCTTGTTGATTGATCTTCATCTTGTATCGTTCCAACATTGAATAAATCGTAGCTTGAGTTTCCCGTGGATGTAGGATTCATCCGAACCACGTATATGCTTTGAGTGCTTTACATTTCTTGCATATCGATTATTGTTGTTCCATCCGATCGATTCACAAATTGGCGTCGTGTTGTGGGAACTTTTGTTCGGATCGATTGAGATGGCTGCCGCGAAATTTGATATGGAGAAATTCACGGGGATAAACGATTTTGGGATGTGGAAGCTCAAGATGAAGGCAATTCTGATGCAGCAAGGGTTGTGGGAGATTCTGAAACAGGACAAGGTTGAAGCCGATGAGAAGGATGATGCCAAGAAATCAGACCTTCAAGATAAAGCCTACAACACGTTAATCCTTAGTTTGAGTGATAGGGTTTTGAGAGAGGTCTCAAGGGAAGAGACTGCTTCGAAGGTGTGGGCAAAACTTGAGTCCATCTACATGACCAAGTCCCTCACCAATCGGCTGCATCTGAAGCATAAATCGTTTACTTTCAGATTCTCTGATTCTAAAGGCATTGGAGAGCAGCTTGAGGAATTTGCTAAATGCGTAGATGATCTTGAAAATATTGATGAGTCCATCAAGAATGAGGACAAAGCCTTAATGCTCCCGAACTCTCTTCCTAAAAGTTTTGATCAGTTTAAGGATGTCATGCTCCTTGGCAGAGATTCTAAGGTCACTTATGAGGAGGTGTACTCTGCATTGAAGTTGAAGGAATTCCAGATGGCAGCTGGAAAACCTATTGATCAAGCAGCTGAAGTAATGAATGTAAAAGCTGCTGATAAGTAGGAATTCAAGAAGAAAGGCCAGAAGAAGTGGAAATCTGGAAAGGAGAAAGAAGAGAAGGAAACCAGATCCTGCCATCATTGCAAGAAGCCCGAGCACCTGAAAAAGAATTGTTATGCATGGAAAAGAAAGCAAGAAGAGGGTGAAAAAGGGCAGAACACAGCAGATTCTATTCAAGAATCAGAAAATGAAGAAGTCTTGAATGTGATGGAGTATGACATCAGTGAGTCTTGGATAATGGACAATGGATGCAGCTTCCATCTGTGTCCTAAAAGGGAATGGTTCCATAATCTTGAGGATTCAACCGGTTCTGTCTTACTAGGGAATAATCAATCTTGCAAAGTTGAAGGGATTGGGAATGTCAAGTTTAGACTTCCTGATGGATCAGTGAAAGTAATTACAGAGGTGAGATTAATTTCAGAAATCAAGAGAAATTTGATCTCTCTTGGTGTTCTTAAGAAGAAAGGGTATTCTTTCCAGTCAGTGGATGGAAAGACGAGAGTTCTAAAGGGATCAAGGGTGGTCATGGAGGCTGTGAGAAAACATAGCCTATATTATTTGTCAGCTGAAGTGGTGATTGGAGAAATGAATTCAATCCAGAAGTCAGATGTGAGTTTATGGCATTTAATCCAGAGGTACTTTTCTGTCTTCCTCCATATCTAATATCACAAAGTCAGCTGGGAAGACGAACTCATTTACCCTCACCAATATATCCTCCGCAACCCCCACTGGATAGTATACTGATCTATCAGCCATCTGTAACGTGAAGGAGGTGGGCTTTAACGGACCAATCTTCATCTTTTTATACAAGGACAATGGCATGAGGTTAATGCTAGCTCCAAGGTCACATAAGGCATTCTCCACAAAGTGATCTCCAATAGTGCATTCAATAGTAAAGCTTCTTGGATCTTGCATCTTGGCCGGAAGCTTCCTTTGCAAAATTGCACTACAATTTTCCGTCAAGTTGACGGTCTCATGATACCCCCATTTCTTCTTTTTGGCGACAACTTCCTTAAGAAACTTAACATATCCGGGCATTTGCTGCAGTGCCTCAATCAGCGGAATGTTAATCTGCACCTTCTTGAAGATCTCCCAAAATTTGGCGAACTGATCATTCTTCTTCTTCTTTTGGAGCACTTGGGGGAATGGCACTCTGACCTCTGCTGGCTTGACTAGTGTGTTCACCTCAGTGTGAACTGCAGGAGATGATGTCTCAAGTTCCTCCTTTTCTGCCTCGACTTCTGCTTCTTTCTCTGGCTCAGCTGCAGACTTTGGTGGGGTCTATGGCATAGAAGGACCCTCATATCTCGTCCCACTCCTCAAGTGAATCGCCTTGCAATCCTTTGGATTTATAGTAGGTTGCCCTGGGAATTGCCATGGCTTATGCTGGCCGCTCACAGATTGAGCGATCTGACTCATCTGCACCTCTAAGTTCTTCATATGTGTTGCCATGTTGTGCACATCATTCTCTACTTTCTCGAGCCTCTTGTTTGAATGCTCCATATTCTTCTGCGACTGTGTCATGAAGGCATTCAGTATGTCCTCTGAACTCCTCTTCTGCGGCTCATTGATCATTCCTTGAGACACTGTAAACCCCGGAGGTGGCTGCAAGGCATTGTTGGGGTTTCCATAGGAGAGATTGGGATGTGGCTTAATCCCAAAGTGGTTGAAACCTCCACTCCCTTGATTGGGGCGGGAGTTGCTATAGTATCTGTTGCCCCCTTGGTGTATGTAGTTGACATCTTCTACACCTTCTAGGTTATCTTGCACCGATGATCCCACTCCCATAAGATCCAGCTTCCTGTGGATGAGCTCCAATTGATTCGCCAAGCTACTGTCGGGACTGACTTCTGAGGCAGAAGCTATTCTGTGCACCTTGCTCCTCTCATTAGTCCAAGTTCCATCATTCGAGGCAACTCTCTCGATCACCTCTATTGCTGCCGCCTCACCAATCTTTATCAGTGATCCTCCTGCGCTCCAATTTAGCTCGCTCTTTGCATCAGGCAAGCACCCCTTGTAGAATGCGAGGACTTGATGGGTTGGATTCAAACCATGATTAGGACACCGCTTCAAAAGGCTCTTGAACCTTTCCCAAGCTCCTCGGATACTCTCTTGAGGAGTCATCTCAAATGCTAGAATCGTTGATTGTCTATTCAAGGCTTCACTCGGAGGGTAGTATTTTTCTAAGAATTTGGCCACCAATGCATCCCACGTACGGATGGAGTTGGGCTCCAGACTGTCCAGCCAATCCCGGGCATAATCCTCTAGAGAGAAAGGAAATGCCCTTAATCTGATCTGTTCATCCGGTACTCCATTGATTTTCGTCGTGTTGCAGATTGAAAGGTGTCTAATCTGCGTACAGTGTGTTCAAAAGGGAATAACAGGTTTCCTAGATCCAGCAAATCCACTAGATCACACGGTCTAGGAACTCGTTGGTCGCAGGAAATCCCGGTCGTCGGACACACAGAGCACTTCTTTCAAAAACCCTCAACCACTTTACTAAACCTAGTATAGGGAAGTAGGGATCGATCCCACAGAGAAGGATGCGTAATACTCATGTTCAAGGATTTGGGTGTGTTTTTGGTGTTGGCTGCTGCCACGCATTTTCTTGGGTTGAGGAAAACAAATTAAACTGACTTGGGAAACTTTAAAACTCTTAAGCTAACAGCTAGACCTAGGCGAAATTATGAAAGAGCGTCGCAAAGGAAATTAACTGTTCAACACTTGATCTAAGAAAACTACTTCACTACTAGACCTAGGAAATAAACCTACTGTGGGGACCATGACTGAAAAGGCAAAGTACGAACGAAAAGCTGGCAGAATAACTAACTCTCGTACTAACTAACAGCGACATCGTCTTCTACAACCAAATTGCGTAAAACTCATAAGAAATTCAACATGAACGAAATCAAACAGAGCAAACTAATTTAAAATCAAATTAATGCATAAACCACGAAGAACTAAACAGATCTGCAGACACTAGACGAAGCAAAAACAGAATCCATCTAACAACTATCTTTCCTCACGTCGAATCCAACCTCAGACGCTAAATCCACTCCGGATCCAAGCGTCCAACACGAACTCCAACCAACAGAAACTCTTCGTCACTTCAGATTTGAACAAAAAAAAACTCCAAACATACAATAAACCACAGATCTATCACCACATTCCCATATCAAACACCACAACAACAAAATAAAACAGAGATCGACATAATACTTGTAGATATAAACTATCAGCAGAGAGATCTATGTAAATCGACTTGAAATTCAACTGCTAAACGCAGATCAACAAACGGAAAGACAATAAGTATTATCAACAGCCAGGTCGACTCCCAAAAGTGAAGTTCGACAGTAAAAACGTGCAAAACAACTGAAATTAAAAGGAATTGTATCTTCGTCCACACTCGGACGGTGTTGCCAACCGTGAAACTTCTAAAGAAAGTAACCTTTCGTACCCGACTACCCCAGATCTCCCATTCCCAAGTGTGTGTAATGTGTGTGAGCTAAGAAGAGTGAAAAGTGATCTTCTTTGCGTTGCATGCTCTTCTATATATAGGCGTTGGAGTGGCGCCCAGCGAGGTATAGATAAGACTTTGTTGCCCTCAGCTATTGACTCCTCTGTCACGCCAATTTTCCTTGTAAATCCTGCTCACTTCGTTCCTTTCCTTTGCTAGACCATCTCCTTCAGTACTTCCTCGATCTAGCGATTTTCTTCACACACCTGGCTTAGGAAACGTTTCAGACCCAGCAAATTATAACATTTTTCGCACATAACCGATGCATGAAATTAGCCTTATCACAGATCTGGATGAACTTGGTGATGTGTTTGTTAGGTTCCTCCGTGGATCGGCCTCTAAAAACATTATTCTCTACCATCTGAAGGAGCCCTCTCCTGATAAACTCGTAGTTTAGCAAGTGTTTTGGATGGTTTACAGTGCTTAATTGAGTATATTGTAGCACATTACTTGAGTTTTCATCCATGATCCCTTAGTTAGAGTGCTCTGATAAGTTTGTCGAGTTTTTGTAGTCAAAACAAGTGGAAACGGACGAAATGACAGCCAAAAGATCAAGCCGGGCGTTTTCACAGAACTAGCCGGGCGTTTTGCCACCCAGACCGGGCTGGGCGTTTTGCGCAACTTAGCGATTCAAGAAGAACGCCCGGTCGGGCGTTTTGTTGCTTAGAAATCGCCCGGCCGGGCGATTTGCTCGACTGCAGCTTAATTTCTATTTTTCGCCCCGGGTATACATAGGACCTAGGGTTCGACTCCAGGAGATATTCCACACGCCCCAGAAGCAGTTTCCACCTTTTGAGAGCAGATTGAAGCGCCAAAGAGTCCGATTCATCAACAAGTTTGAAGACGAAGACGATTTGCCCATTCAATTCACCCTTGGGAGTATCTTTATTAGTTTACTATGTTCAAATCTCTTTCTATGGATTTCTCTTGTGAATTTGCTTTGGATATGAGTAGCTAAATCATTTGTAGAGTTTTGGTGAAGACTACAATGAATGCTTTGGATTAATTCAAGGACTTCTGATTACCTTTGCTCTTGTGATTTCTTTGTTTCGTTCTTGTGCCTTTTCAATTCAATTGTTTAGCTACCAATTGGGTTTGTTGTCCTAGTTTGAGTAATCGAGAGATACCCAATTAGGATTGATAAAAGAATGAACAACACCTAGATAATTTGCATTCGAGAGAAGAAATTCTAGAGTGAGGGCTTGAGCCTTTTGTTTTAAGGAGTTAATTGTGACGTATTAGAAGGAGACTTCAATATTAATAATTAATCAACTGGTTAAGTGCACTCGAGAGAGGGCTTAGTCTAGACTAGCGGCTTTCCTAGTAATCCTAGAGACTTCAAATGGGTAATCGAAGTTGTTGAGTTGTTCACATCGTGTTCGTTGTAGTTGGATCCAAGACTCTATCTCGTTCTATTATTTGAAACTCGTCTTTTGTTGCATACTTGTGTCTTGTTTATGTTCAATTGTTTTTCAAAAATCAAAACCAACTCTTCCGGATTTTCTAGATAGTAGTCAAAATTAGTTCGTGGTACTTGAGCTGCACAATTTGTCTTCGTGGATACGATACTCATACTTGTTTATTGCTACACTAGCCCCGTACACTTGCGGGTATTTCTCGTGTTTAAAATAAATCGAGTCATCTCCTGAGCTCAAAGTTGTTAGCATCCACGTTGTTGCTAACGATTGCTGGATTGGACACCCCATTATAGGCAAACATATTCTGCACTGGTATCCCATTCTGCCCTTGATCTAACCGCCTCTGCAATGCTGCGAGTTGCTCTTGAAGTTGAGCATTCGTTAGAGGAGGTGGTGGATTGTTATTCCTATTGTTCCCCCCGTTTCCTCCGTCCATCAGAAAAGGAGGATGTGGCTCGAACTGAACTGGTTCTTGAACTGGTGAAGGTGACCGTCTCTGGACCGGAGAAGAAACTCGGATCCGCTGGTTTAGCCTCTTCAAAGCGTTTCTCCTTCTGTTGGATGCTTCGATCTCAAGATCAATAGGCTCTAAAGGTAAACCCTTAGAGCGTGTTTGCATACAACCTGAAAAAGACAACACAAATCTGAGAGCTCAAAAATAAAAATAAAAATTAAAGCAATAAAATCTAGAGTAGTAATCTCTATCTTTACCACGATATTAAGCTAAAAACACAATCTGTCCCCGGCAACGGCGCCAAAAACTTGACTCGAATTATTTTAAACACGAGAATTACCCGCAAGTGTACGGGGCTATCGTAGTATAGGCAAGTCAAGAGTATCGTATCCACAGAGACAAATTGTGCAACTCAAGTACCACGAACCGATTTTGACTACTATCTAGAGAATCCGGAAAGGTTGGTTTTGATTTTGAAAAACAAATAAACATAAACAAGCTAAAAGCACGCAACAAAGAAAAGTTTCAAATAAGAGAACACGGTAGAGCCTTGGATCCAACTACAACGAACACGATGCGAACAATTCAACAACTTCGATTACCCAATTAAAGTCTCTAGGATTACTAGGAAAGCCGCTAGTTTAGGCTAAGCCCTCTCTCGAGTGCACTCAACCAGTTGATTAATCATTAATATTGAAGTCTCCTTCTAATACTTAACAATTAACTCCTTAAAACAAAAGGCTCAAGCCCTCACTCTAGAATTCCTTCTCTCGAATGCAAATTATCTAGGTGTTGTTCATTCTTTTATCAATCCTAATTAGGTATCTCTCGATTACTCAAAACTAGGTCAACAAACCCAATTGGTAGCTAAGCAATTGAATTGAAAAGGCACAAGAACGAAACAAAGAAATCACAAGAGCAAAGGTAATCAAAAGTCCTTGAATTAATCAAAAGCGTTCATTGTAGTCTTCACCAAAACTCTACAAAAGATTTAGCTACTCATATTCAATGCAAATTCACAAGAGAAATCCATAGAAAGTGAATTGGACATAGGAAAATTATAAAATACTCCCAAGAGTGGATTAAATGACAAATCGTCTTCGTCTTCAATCTTGTTGATGATTGTGACTCTCCGTCTCTTCAATCTACTCTCAAAACCTTTGAAAAACTCTTATGGGGCGTGTGGAATCCGTTTTGAAGTCGAACCCTAGGTCTTATTTATATCCGGGGCGAAAAATGCAGCAATTGCAAGGCATAAGCAAAATGCCCGACCTGCAGTGTAAAAATGCCCGGCCGGGCGTTTTGCTCGAGATCCCGAAAATGTGACAAAACGCCCGGGGACAGTGAGAATGCCCGGTCTGAGGCTCGATTCGCCCAGTCTCGTGTGTAGAAACGCCCGACTGGCTGTAGTGAAACGCCCGACCTCCGGTTTGGTGCCATTTTCGTCCATTCCACTTGTTGTGACTACAAAAACTCGACAAACTCATCAAAACACTAAAGTAGGGGATCATAGATGAAAACTCAAGTAATGTGCTACGAAATACTCAATTATGCACTTTCAAACAACCAAAACACTTGCTAAACTACGAGTTTATCAGTATGACAACTATGTCTACATAAAAAAAGAGAATGGGAAGTCAGTAGCTTTCCTACTGTTATATGTTGACGATAGGTTGCTGGTTGGTTCAGATATGAATCAAATTCAAAAAGTGAAGTATGATCTCAAGAGTAGGTTTGAAATGAAAGATCTCGAGGAGGCCAAGAGGATTTTGGGAATCGATATATTCAGAGATAGAAGAAGAAGAATATTGTGGTTGAGTCAGCAGGATTACATCAACAAAGTCCTATTAAGATTTCAGATGCATGAAAATCGAGGACAGTATCAACTCCAATGGGACAACAGTTTAAGCTGTCAGCTGAGCAGAGGCCGAAAGATGATGAAGAAAGGAAAGAAATGAGCAAGATACCCTATGCAAACATAATTGGAAGTGTGATGTATGTCATGGTATGTACAAGGCCATACATTGCACATGCCGTGAGCTTGACAAGTAGATACATGAGTGATCCAGGAAGGGTGCATTGGCAAACACTAAAGTGGATACTAAGATATCTAAGAGGGTCCAGTGATTATGGGATTCTATCCTCAGCAGGTCAAGATCAGACAAGAGATCAGTTAGAGGGATTTTGTGATTCGGATTATGCTGCAAATTGTGAAAATAGAAAATCACAGACGGGGTACATTTTCACATTATTTGGCTCAGCCATTAGCTGGAAATCGAATCTACAATCTGTGGTTGCCTTATCCACAACTGAGGCAGAGTATAATGCTCTCACAGATGCAGTGAAAGAGAGTTATTGGCTCAAGGGTTTGCTGAGTGATTTCGGGATAGTTCAAAAGAAGGTTGTTGTCAATTGTGATACATCAGTGCTATTTGCCTATCTAAGCACCAGACTTTCCACAACAAGAGTAAGCACATGGATGTTAAGCTTCATTTTGTGAGAGAAGAAGTGAGCAAAGGGGGAGTGGAGGTGAGAAAGATTGGGACAAAGCACAATCATGCAGATGCCCTAACAAAGGCCCTACCAGCTACTAAGTTTGCCTATTGCTTGGAGTTGGTGAAGGTGCAGAGGAAATAAGGAGTTGTAAATGGAGACAATGAAAGCTGATTTGAAGATGTTGGGACCAAGGCGGAGATTTGTTGGGATTAATGGTCCACAAATATTCAAATTGTTGGTTTGGGCCGTTGGTAACAAGATGGGTTGGCTGACTCATCAAAGGAGCAAATTGTTGGGCAGTTAATTTGTTGAGCCCACAATATAAAGCTCATTGAAAAGTCAGAAGAAGAAACATTACTCACATACTTACTCAATTCTATTCTTTCTCTCTCTGCGATAATTTGAGCTGGGCAAAACTCAAAGGGGGATCATCTGGATCTTGTTAGCAGTCGAAGTCAGAGAAGGAAACAATCACAGAAGTTTGGTTAGTTTTGATTAGTTCAATCGAGCTTTTGAGCTAGGTGTATTGGAGTTTGTAGTTGTGTTGATTCTTGTTGATTGATCTTCATCTTGTATCGTTCCAACATTGAATAAATCGTAGCTTGAGTTTCCCGTGGATGTAGGATTCATCCGAACCACGTATATGCTTTGAGTGCTTTACATTTCTTGCATATCGATTATTGTTGTTCCATCCGATCGATTCACATTTTGTTTGATAGTATATCCATTATGATACTTAGGTCTCTTTTTTTTTAGCCTAGTTAATCTTAATATTAGCTTAACAAACTTTATTCTAACTCTAATACACGACTATTTGGTAAAATTCACTATAGATTAAGAAAGCTACCTGTTAAAATGTTCGGCCCATTCCAATTAATATATGGGCTATATAGGAAATGATACAACTGATGCCCGGGTAATTTGGCCTCATTTAAATACAGATATTCATTACTGTAGCCCAGTTTTTTATAAATTGAGCCATTTGCATAATAACATTTCTTATACTTTTACTCGGATTATAAACAATTAAATTAATAAAAATCTCGTCGATTCTAATTTTGTTACATTTATGATATACAGTATTTGAAGACCACATAGTTAATTTTAAGAGGAAATTCTTTATTATGTTTGGCAAGCATATATTTATGGAAGAGTTTGCTTAATCACGCGCAAGACGTCATAAAACTTATTAATTCACTCTTAAAATTCGTCGATTAATTTTTATTAGGAAAAAGTAAAGCGTGAGAGATTTGCCGCCAAAGCAACCAACGAAAACTTGTAAGGTGGAGGGCCAAAAATCCCTTACCAAAAAGAGTGTGCTCTCCTACTCTCTTGCCTTAAAAGTTCAGATTTTAACAACAAGATAATCTTTTTTATTTTTCAATGGGGACATAATATTTGAATTAGCTGATCCATCCGATTCCATCCATCTCATTTTACTACTTTGCCCCTCCAACTCATGCTCGATTTCTTCAAATATAGTATAATCTTGCAGGGACAGAACCGTCTTTTTCACTAGTTTAAATGATTAATCGTCGACTTCACCATCCAACTACTATATTTAGGAATTTCAGATACACTGCCGATAAAATTTATTCGATATTGGATAAGGTCTACTGAATAAGAGGTAATAATGGGGTTTTCTTTAAATTAAAAAAGCAATGATTGTAAAATAGAAAATCAATTTGTGGTCAGATGTGGCATTACTTATAAGGGATGTGCTATTTTTTTCCAATCCTATTATTGGATCTTACTGTTACAGACACATACCCTAATTAAAATTATCATATTTTTCACTCTGCATAAGAGCCTTTTTTTAAAAATAAACTATTTCATCGGATTTACATGTCTGGCAAACTGCCATGGCACATCAAATTTATCAATAATTTCAAACTAGTCATTTAAAAGTTAAAACCCCACTCATTTTCAGTAAAAATAGATAATTTTAATTGTAAAATCCTTTTTATTCTCAATTAATCCTAAACATTATGAGCCATTAAACGCAACCCCCATGAAGCCACGTGTATGTAACACAATAAACATCCAGGAGATAAATACGAAAAAAAAAAACTATCCCCCTTCCACATATAGCAGTTTTCGTTATCTCCAAATTACATATAAATATAGTATTATGATGATATTTTAATGAATATAAAATGAAATTATAACAAGACAAGTTTGCAGACAGCAAAGTATGGCCCATTCTGACAAAGTCATTAACAATAATCAATTATCGTAGATAACACAACCACAATCTCAGACTTCATATGTGAATTCAAAAAAAGTGTCCGTGTATAATTTGCATCCATTAACACACTATTTGACCAATTAATACTGCATTACTCCATATATGTAATTAAACTAGAGAAAAAGATTAGGAGTAATAATCACTAACCCTTTATTAACTGCTAATTAGGAGTAATAATCTATTCCATTTCCAGCTTTGGATCAGCGGTTAACTAATTACCGTTAATCACCAGGAAGCGAACAAACAATTAAGCACCATTAATTAATTAATTAATCTCCCTAAAAATGTTACATCACGCCGGCGAAGACGACGAGCCATCGAAATGATGGACTCCGTTTCCATTCTCAACGAAATTATTACCGTTACCGTTATTATCCTCCCTCTTCCGTTCCTCTCCTCCGCTCCCGCCGCTGCCGCTGTGCTCGTAGCTCATCACACTCTCATTGTTAACGCCGCCGCCGCTGCTCGATTCCCTCCTGCATATGTTTTTATTATTGTGCATCCACACCTTCAGCACTCCTTTCGAAACTCCGATTTCGTTGCAGAATTCCTTCACCGCCGCATCGTCGGATTTCTGCATTTTCCAGCCTAATTTCACCGAAAAGGAACGCATTTTTTCCTTCTGAATTTGGCTGAATTTCGTCCGGAATCGCTTCCGGCCGATCGGATTTTCCACGGTGGGGGTCACCGGCGCCGGGTGGTGGTCGTCGGCGGCGGAGAACCCGAAAAAAACATGCGGATGGGCGGCCGCCGGCGGAGGCGGCGGCGGCGACGGCGAGAGGGAGAAGCGCTTGGGGAGGGGAGGGTGGCGGAAGTCTAGGAAGGGCGGGGTTATGGCGGCGGAGGTGGGGGACTCGGGGTCGCGGCGGTGGAAGTTGCGGTGGCAGCCGCACGCGGCGCATGTGAGCGCGGCGGGGGCCACTGCGGCGGTGGACGGGGGCGGGGGCATGAACTCGCCGCAGCCGTCCACCGCGTGGCCGCCGATGCCGGCTGCATGGTTCTTCATGCATTCTTTGTAGGCGACGGCGACGGGGGGCGGCGGCGGGTGGCGGCGCTTGGCGCCGTTGGTGGTGTGCGGCGGCGTGTCGATTTCGGTGTCGTTGGTGGAGGTGGGAGTGGGAGTTGGGGTCAAGTCTATATCCATTGGTAGTGTGAGGCAATTTTTGGGGGTTAGGGTTGTTAAATAAGGGGGGAATTGGGAATGGGATCTTGATTTTGATGATTTGGGATTGGCACGGGGTGATTTAGGAGATTGGTTAAAGTTGGGGGTTTTTATTGTGTGGGGTTTGGGGTTGAGGGGAGAGATAACAACTTGACAAAAAAGTTAGTGTTTCCCAATAATGTCAACCACTTGTGTTATGGGAAATTGAAGGTTGGATTCATAAGGTTGTTGCTCTATTAACTTGCAACGCCTTCTAAGTTACACTCCACGCACCATTGGTGGTTGCACTCAGATTAATATTCACTCATTCAACTATATTTGGTATTTAATTCAATTTGCCCGAATTCATTAATGCAATTTTGATATTCAAGTTTCCCTCCAAAATGATTTTAAAAATATTTAGTGTTTTACTAATATCAATTTTTGTCCATTTTATTTTGAATAACTTAAAAAAATACTTCTTTCATTAATTTAATTAATTACATGAAAATTAGTTTTTTTATATATTTAAATAAATGAATGAAAGAGTAAATCTGTTTTTATTAAACATAGGTAGCAGTAACTCATGTTTTAAAAAGGTTAAAAAGTAAAAAGCCGAATGAGGCGGAACGGGTTGGGCCTATTAGAGAAGCCCATATTGGAGTTGAACTGTTGAATTTTGAATTCTTTTAATATTTTTTAGATTTTAAACTTTATGTTTCTCATATATTTATATTTTTAGTTTTTATGCGAATATGACCATAAAGAATAAAAAATATATAAATAATTTTTTACGGTTAGTGTTTAGTATTCTTGTCCAGCTTAAAATTCGATGGATTGCCCCGATTAAGATTTTTACTAGTTTAGAGTAACCATTTCAGCAATGTGATGACAAATAGTAAGCATTGGCTGTGTAACTTATTATTCGCCAAATGTTAAAATATCTACTTAAAAACAAATTTTATTTTCAAACATTACACTTTTTTAGAGAGACAGAGCACTTTAAGGAACTGATGAAATATACTTTACTACGCAAATTCAAATACATCCGACTTAGTGGTTATGGTAAGTTCTTTGAATTTGAGGTCACGATTCTCTCTATACATAACATTTATTTATTGCAGATTTATGGATCATGCAGTCCAGTGTAAAACATAAATACACACGTGGCAGCTGTACAATACTCGGCCCCCCCTTATACAAATAGTAATCCATGTGGTGGTTGTACTGTTTGGGTGAGCCATATCGCACAATATAATCAACCTTCATTCTAATCACTAGTACTATTAATTAATTAGTAGTAGTTTTTTGATATATATAATTAGTGAGACAATTTCAGAATCGGTTTTGTAGTAATAAGATTGTAATTTTATTAGACGTGTTGTGGAATGCTAAAAGTCCAGTTTATAAATTATTTGACTGTAATTATGTAACTATGAATTGTTAAATCTTAAGTAAAAAAAATAATTAATTGAAATTATTCAGGATTGATAATGAGATTTATTAATTAGGGGTTAATTACAGGATTTAGGCCGGGCGAGTATATCTGTCTTAATTATTTTCTATAATAAGTACTACTAATTAGTTTAAAAATCAACCAATATGTTGAAAAAAAACTGGTAGTGTTCTAGCACTAATTGATCTTATAGATATTGTAAATTAGCTTTCACTATTTACTTTTGGATTGGTGAATTCAATAAAAATATCTGCACTTCTGATAAGCTCTGAGATAAAACACATGTAATTCGTGAATATTGAAGCACGCAAAAGAAGTAAAAGAAACATACACATACTCATTAATTGTTTGTTTAGTCAGATATAATCCTAATGACATGTTTAGGTATAGGGAAATTATAATTCTAAAGTATCAAATAATTAGTTGAAAATGGATATATACATCATTAATCACGTTTGCGGTGTTAGATTGATGTTGTATAATTCATCAGTTGAAGTTTTACAAAAACAGATGCATTAATTAGGTGTTTAGTATTAATCACATTTAGCTCATTAATTTCATTGGTTTACAAAGTCAGACTTTTCTACTAATACAATAATTGATTAATTGAACAAAACACTTCCTAGCTAATCAAATAAGAAATTAAGTGGAATCTTGATTATCTTCACTTAATCCAAAGTGAGGTATATAAAAACAAAGATTTAGAAACAAACAGTTGAATTTTGTAATTTTTTAATGTTAGTATCATTTCCAAAAATAGGCTGGCTCGATAACCTAATCACATTTCCAGATTTGGGATGACATTAGATTTGCTAAAATATTTAAATATTTTCCCTTGGTATTGACATGATTACATGATTAAGATAATAATATATTTGGAAAAATTGTCGAGCACGCTGAGGTGTTAATCACTTTTTTGAATTCTTTAATCATCAGATTAATTGGACACGTTGTGTATGTTATAGCCATAACTTAAGCATTAATTATTTGATTAGCCCTTGATTAAATTCCAAAGCTTGCCATAATTCCGAGATTAAATAATCTAGTCGATAGCTAAGTGTCGACTAGAGAGAAGAAAGTTTACAATAGATGAATAGAGGGAATAGATTATTCGAAACACAAGGAATCTCAACTTGTTTATCTACCAATCTATGTTCTTTAGTGAGAAAGATTAGCATAAACAAAAAAGAATTTAGGAAAAATTATAACAAGAAATTAATAATCGACAATCGACCTGAATGAGGATAAGTGGATAACACATTTTCAGTGTGAGGACAAAGATGCTAATATTTTGTTAAGACCAACTCTATCCTTTTAAATTGATAGATAAATCAAACCTTTGGGCCGTGATATGACGAATTTAAATCCGATCTATTTGACCTCTGATATTAATTAATTTATCTCTAGATCAACACATACACATATAAATCCAACTACATAAGCACATTGTGCACAAAATGAATGTGAACGCGAGTATAATTTTTTGATGGAAATTAATTTTATGAACTTTTTACATATAATTAAATTATTATTATTCGGATGAAAGTTCAACTCCGATAGGATAAACTTTTTTTTATGAATGTAAAAACACTCAAAGTCAAGAACTGACTAGCAAAATCAATAAAATATGATAATAATACAAACCACATATAATACACGTCAAATCAAAATAGAAACAAGAAATTTCTAATAAAATACAAGAACCGGTGACAAACAATAAAAAAATACAACAATAACATGTTCGTTCTCTTTTAGCAAATGGTTCGAACTCGCACCACACAAATGACCCAAACAACTGTCTCGACAACACTCATCAAATGAGTCCCTGACTCATTTGAAAAACCATGACGACAATAATAACTAAAAATATTGAATCCCTGAACAACATTGGTCAAAATATCTCGAGCAATTAACTACGACATATATTGCGTCAGTCAGCAACAACCAGAGAATTTAAACTGATGGGAATTTATAGTAGTATGATTTTTCATAGCAATGCCTAAAATTGAGGCATCGACATATGTTACATACATGAAGTGAACGAACTCCCATAACATAATTCATCCTTTTGAATTTTCAAGATTTGCATACTGGAAAAAAAAAGTTATGCATGAGCCGAATTTGCAGCACATTAAGTAAGATATTATTATCACTTAAAGTTAAAAATTAAACATGTTCTATGAATTTATTTTAATATTTTTATTTAAAATTTTGGAAAAAGAAATAAACAAATGTGATAATTAGTGGTCTCGTACACAGACAACACTTACTTAGTGCAAGATGCATCAGACCTGAATAAAAGGACTGCAACATAATGTTCATGATTGATGTGTCAATATATTGCTCTTTGGTAATAATATCCGAAAGAAAGTTTGAATTATCTAATGCTATTATTTTAAAATATGATAAAATTTAAATGCAATGGTTTTAATTTTTGAATACTTTTATTGACCACGGCGCGAATTCAATTTCATCACAGCATAACTGTTAAATAAGTTAGCATTTATATGAATTTAATGTGATTTATTGGATTCTAAAATACCTAAACAAACCACTTACTAAATAAATAGAAAATATGGAGTATATTTTACAATACTAAACATTTTTTCCAAATTAATTAAGTCCCGGTTTTTTTCTTGTTGCAGATTAAAATGGATCTTTGTCAAATTAAACAAAAAATCACTAAATTTGAATTTCACCAATATGTTTATGTATCATGTGTACGGTAACAGGTTACCGATCTTAACTTATCAAATATTAGTTCCAAACTCAAAAGTGACGATGTTAGATATGTTTGATCTACTTTTCAAATAAGTCTCAGATATTTGAGATACAAAATAATTCAAATTAGAAAGTTAGTGTTAATTGTGTTTTATTAGGGAGCCATGCGTGTAGTGTAGGTAGCATGAGATAGGGGGTTTTGATCAAAGGTTGGAATTATAGAAAATGACAAACGAATATGAATAAATAATGAGGTCTACAAATTTAGGTGTAATTAGTGGATTAGGACAATGTCATTACCATTTGTCATATCACGTACGATACCACAAGCACGCCTTAATTACTTCACAAATTATTTCCACCCACAATATTAGAAATTTTTTAATATAAATATTTAAAGGGATAATTGCAAATCGAATATTTTTGAAATTCTTTGTATTGTTAGATTAAACTTGATTCTTGGATAAACATAATAAAACTCAATTTGGTTAATCCTTATCCATCTATACCTTTCTGTTTTCATTGCTCACTATAAAAAAAGCAAAAATATAATAGAACATGTACAGCAATAAAAGAAAACAAGGGTGTAATGACTTATTAATAACGGCAATAAATATTATTTATTGAAATCAATATATATGTTGACTGAATGTTAATAGTCATGGGATTCATAGTGGTGGTCGACACCCCCAACTAATTAGAGTAATTGTACAATTAAATTATGTCAGATCCTTTGAAAATGGACACCAAAGAATTGAATCAAGAAATAACACTTGTTCAATAAAGCAGATATCATTCAATAAACACAATATATACAAGATTTTTTTCCTGTCAAATTTGGTTGTTAATTAGTACCTACTTTTTTAGGTTTGTATTGCATAATACTATCAAATTAAATAGCAATTTTATATCAATGCAGGTACAATCGACTCACACAATTAGTAAATTTGTCTATTATACAGTAACCCATACATTAAACAAAATTAAATAAAAATAAACTGTATTAGGAAAATCTAGTATGACTTTCATCATATATCATGTTGTTAGTTTTATTTAACACAAATACTAATCATACATTACTTTTTCCTATAGCTATCTAATATAAATTGCAGAAAAATAACTGGGCTAATTAATAAAAAAAATTGTATTGCTAAAAAGTAAAAGTGATAATATCCCATTCAATATTTTCTAAGATGTCCACACATGATATCCATAGATAGATAAACTATTTTCTAGCATTTTACCTGTTGAAATTAGGCTACAAAAATTATTGAGCAAATGTTAGGGACCGGATCGCTACTTTACCGAAATAAGAGCCCCAAATAAAACTTTGTGATTTGTATTATTAAAGAAAAAATTAAATTAAATACGGAGTATGTGATTTGTATTCTTCGTGTGTTTATTTTTGACTGACCTTGTGGTGCTGCTAAATAATTGAATTTAAGAAGCTTATATTATTATTTATAATTCTTTTTAATGTTAAATTATATTGGGAATCAATTATTGTTGGGTGCTTCCTTAAAAAAAACTGGTGGACACAACACATTAATGAATTGGACGACTATTGGCCTAAAGAATGTTAGAGTTTATATGAGAATAGTAGTTGTGGACTTTTGCATTTAGTGTTTGAATTTAAAAATATCATTTTCAAAATTTAAAATATTGAACTGAAAGCTTGTTCTGTACTTAAATGTTTAAAATAAACTACTATATATTTTTTAAATTGATCATATTTATGACACAAAAATACGCTGACTAAGAGAGTGGTAAGCCAAGAAAAAGATAAAGCAAACTTTGGCTAAAGAGAACCTAAAGAAGTGAAGCATTCAAATTCCAAAACAAGGAGTTTCGCATATGTAGAATGTCAGGATAGAGTGAAACAAACTTAGATAATCCAATTATGCATACACACTTAATACCGTGTTAATCAATTTATAAATTACTATACTAGCTAACATGATCAATTTAATCACTTGATTAAGTACTTAACTGCGTTTAGTCAATTTTCCTTACACAATTTTTTTCAAAAAAACTAGAATTTTTTTTTTTATAAACAATTATTTGTCTCCTTTCTAGGATAGTGCTTTTGGATTTTCTTTATTTGGGATTTGGGCTTCAAACCAACATTGTGGTTCCAATTTGAGTCGTATTTGAAATTTTCTCCAAAAAGTTACATTTTGGTGTAGTGGTTATCTTATTCAGTTATACTCCATTTTAATCAAATTATACTGCTATACCATATAGGGTACTTACTTTAGAAGCAAACTTTGATTACACTCGGTTATCATGCACCGTTTTCTCAAAAGATAACCAAATCAACACATTTCGTATGGCATCAAATAATTTGAACTATCTAAAATTAGTAATACGCCAAAAGTATCAGTTCATTAATAATTGAGCTTATGACATAAAATGTCATTAATGGACAACTTTCCCCATGATGCTTTTTAAGATAACATAAGTTACATAATCATTTGGTTTACTTCTTTTCCCTTACTTATTTTATACTGAATAATTATTTTTTCGAATAATGCATAGTTAAGGGAAATGTCTCTAATCATATTATGACATATTCCAGAACTTTGTTGTTTTTATTTAAGATAAGGACACGTTTTTAATTACGCTGAACCTATTGATATGCGATATTTCGTACTTCAATTATTTTAGCCTCTTCTTTTAGGATTATTGATCATGAAAGATGAATCACACATTTTTTTGGATTATTATAGGTATATAATATCAATTAGTATTATATTAAATTTTCATTTATTGTAATTTTGTACACGTGTATATGGTTTTCGGTCTCTAAAGTTGGTGAACTTAATTAATGAAATGAACTCAATTAATTAAGACCTTTAATCTAATTCCCATATAAATCCGATTTTGTAAAAATTAACCAATAAAATTTTAAATTAAGATATGTATAGTTACTGCAGAGAATCTTGCATGCGCATGATTATTAAGGGTTTCTATAAGTATTTGCAAGCAAAATAAAAAAAGTAGGAATAATTGAGTTTTTACGATATATTGTAAGTGTAAATAAAGGGATCCAATGCAAATTTTTGGGACACGAAAGTGGTGCCACTGTTTACTGATTCTTACAAATCAGATGCCTTACTTTCATAAATATGGAATATATATATCAATCATTAATTACTTAATTGGATAAATTGAAGAATATGTCTGCCATATTTCATATCAACAAAACAAAATTAGGATTTTTCCACTACAAAACGAATATTTGAACACGCTGAACTTTCGATAAGTTTTTTATCAACGTGTCACATAACTTTAAGCAATGTTTTTTCCATGAGATTAACTGTAGCAACATGTGCATTTTACAATTTTCAAAATTTCCAATAATAATGCTCCATAATTATAAAAAGCAACAGATGTGACTGGAAGAAGATTTGAACACTTGGTTTTTCTCACAACTTTTATGGCTTCAAACATGTGACATGGAACAAACATATAATTAAAACATAGAATCCAACATCCTTAACATATGCTAAAACTAACCTAGGAAAACAATAAAATCCCAACTAACCAAATCAATCTCTTAGGCATTGATCTCTTCTTGGCACGCTTTCTTTTTCAATCTAAACTATATACATCAAAAACATTGATTTCATCCAAAACGAAGCATGCATGCACAAACCTTGAAAACAACCTAAGACATAAATCAACTTCTATTATGGATAGGATCTGATCCTCTGTTAACCTTCCTTTTGCTGGATTGGTTTGAATCAAATCCCATCTTTTGAGCTTCTCCCTTATCACCTACCTTCACCTCCGCTGCCTCAGGCTCGCTTTTGGGCTCATCTCTATTGTCCGGTCTTAGAGCACCACCACGACCACGGCCTAAATCTCTCATGCCAATAGCTATGTGCATTTGAGATGACACCAACATTAATACTACTAAGCAAATGATTGCTAAACACCACCTATGGATTTGCACAACCATAGCTAAGTAGTAATTCAAGAAGGCGGAGAGTGAGTGAGAGAGAGAGGGGTTGAGGGAGAGAGATAGAAGTGTTGCTTGATGTTGTATGGTGAAGGAAAAATTGTTATAGCATATAAGAAGGTCTAAGGGGCCGGAATTGGTGAAAGAGTTTCGGATTCACCTCAATCATGAAGCCTCTTATTTAGAAAAGAATCTCAATAGGATAGTTAAAAGGTGATTGGAACAAACATTAACACCCTCAAGAAGCTAATTAAGCATCTTTGCCCTTTTGTTTTAACCCTAATTGTAACTATCACCAACATATATATATATATACTCTCTCATCCACTATACGCCCGGGATGAGTCATATTCGTATATTTGGTATACTTCGTCTGGTGTAGCATCTACGAGACTCATGTTTGTGCATGGCTATTGGTTTGAGTATACCAAGCTAGTTCTTTAATTTCATGATTTGAGAAATAAAAGTTCTCTAGTGAGTTTATGACCTAATCTGGGCCCTCTGCATCACTAAACATCTTATGTTAACATGCAAAAATCTTATCATTTTCTTCATTGCAGATACAATGTAGAGGGTCACTAATTAAGTAATTTGTCAATGAGTAAACCAAAGTATGTATTGATTGATTAATTAAATCCCTCCAATTGAGGATATATTTATTTTTAAAATTTGTATATGGACATCTTTTGCTTGATCTTCACTATAAAATTGGCAGTAGTGATATCGAATATGAGATGCAAGTCGATTGGAACATTCTTAAGCACACCTTGTTGTGCTTTTACTTTTTACAATTGCCATTGATCATGAGATTCGATTAATGTGTGTTAAGATGAAGGAATAATAGAGTGGTCATGGTCCAAACATTGAAACCTCACATTAAATGAACTTATTCCTTGTCTTAAGATCTTCCATTTTGAGTTCCAAATATGATCCTAATCTTCCAGAAGGTACAACATTTCAGCCATGAGGTACACCTGCAAAGCATGCACAGCAACCATATCTAAATTTCTTATGCATATCACTACAGAGACGATGATGATGAGTGGATTTTATTGCTCGGTTAATGGGTTACATCTCAAATAGTAAAAGAAAAAATGTGTTTAGTGGTATTCTAATTTCTATGCTCGGCACATTTTAAATTAATTGGATTTAAGTAACACTCCAAGATCAAATTTACCAACTTTTTCGGAAAAATTGAAAGAGTGAAGAGGAGATTAAAAAGATTAAAAAAAAAGGCTAATAAGCAGATATGCACACGTGAGAAGATTGCTAGGTTTTCAAGTGCATTATATAAATTCAAATACAAGAAAAGAAGCCTAAAAGATTCAGACAATAACATTGGTTGTTTGTCAAGAGCAAGGGTGTCTTCTTGCATGAATTATACAAACATGCCAAGCAGGAGGGCTCCCACTTAAAATTCAAAGGCGTTCGAGGTGAGGAGTCGCCTGTGAAGCGATTGCGGGTGCGGCTGAGGCGACAAGGAGACCTCTGCTTTGTGCCGCTTGAACGACAATAGCAAACCGAGCTGCTGCCAGAGCCGCAGCCTCCTGTGCCAGAAAAATTGAAGAATTTCATAAATAGAAAGCTCAAAGAATCGGAACGACGATTTCTTGATTCTTTTTTTTGGCTTAGAAGTACTTGCCTGTCTTTGCCTGCGTCGCTGCAAGATACTGATGGCCCAGATCATGATGTAGCAAGGCAAGAGAAAACCGACTGCTCGGAGCAAGAACAGCTGCATTAAAAGGGAGATTAGAATGACCATTATATAGAGATTGCACGGTTACAACATAAATGCAAATTTGTTTTGCAAGCATACTCACAGAGAAGAAGGTGGAAGCGTCATCATCTCCCTCACCATCTCCATCATCGGTGATGGACAGAGCATGCCTCAGTAGCAGAAGAGCCATCAACTGCCAAAACGACAGATACAGAATTACATATTTTCTCTAGTTTAGAATCATATTCATCAAGAAATTGAAGTACACAATAGTAAATGACAATCGTAGAGATAGTAGTAAGACTTACAATTAAAGCAGCCGAACGACAAAATGCTGTGCCACTGTTGCTTGTACCGTTATAATCATCATAGTCAGCTTCAAACAACTGGCGCTCAGCCTCAGCAATGGCCAGTAGTCGAGGGTCGTGCATATCAAGGGTAGTGCCGATTTGCCAGACACCCCTAGACACCGATTAAAGCGTGCCAAATCAGAAATTGTAATTACAGAGATGTTAAACATTGCCTTCAAAAGGCATTAACTGTTAAATATCTTAAATTGTCACTAAACTACTTTTGTCCGTCTAGCTGGTTCTCGATATGGAACCCATTACGTACCCAATATCAATGCTGGTTTCATCCGATGGAGGCCGTGCGGGAGCAGTGTAGCCCGATTGATATGGCTGCATATTAACACCAATCATCACTAAGAGAGAATATTATGCTGAAACCATATACACTGCAGGAAACCGCTAGAATTATAAAACAAAATCCATCAAATTTTAGAATAAGAAAGCATTATTGAACAACACACAAGCTTACTGTTGTTTTCCTTAGAAGTTAAGGCAGAGAGTGAGGTAATCACATCAAAACAAAAAACTAGAAAACTAATGTGATTTCTACTTGATCAACAGAAGCTTGAATATCTCAAGTAAAAGAAAACATTCTCTACGGAAAGTATCATATATAACGCTGTCTAACACAAGACAGTTTGAAATTGACAAAACCACGAGGAACAGAATAATCGCATACCTGATGGCAGATCTCACAAGTAATGTCTCCTTTCTCGTTGCACCAGTACTGAACACATTTGCGGTGAGCATACTGCAGACAACCAGTTAAAACAGTTAGGCTTTGAATAAACAGGGTCTTCTATTAAAGAGACGAGCAAAAAGCATCATCATATACAAGAAGCTTTATCTATAAGACAGTACAAGCGATGGAATAGTCACAGAAAGTAGTATAATCCCCCGCATCAAAGAAATTTTTTTTAAAAAAAATTGCATGCTAAACAGCTCACCGAATACCCTTAACTTTTCTAACAAACATAAATTTTATCAACCATTATGCTTTCACAACAAAACATGCTTTAGTCTTCAAAATGGTAGTAATGCTATGCAATTTTAGAATCATTGGAGGATAGGAACAACACTGCAAACAATATAGTGAATACTCGAGTTCAGAATATCAAGAACTCGACTTTATCCCAGTTAGGCTTTCACATCATTTCACTACAAGCATTTGAAAGTCGATAACTACTCCTAGAAACACATTTCAAGAACATGGTAAAACACTCAAAATCAACAAGAACAATACCAAAAAAGTGAGATAGCATTCACCTTAAGGCTCCCACTGCAAGCACAAGGGCTCTCCAAATTACTTATCGAATCCTCCTCCTGGCAAATTCGGCACTCCCCCATTCCTATCAGGGGCGCCTCCTCGTCTGCATCCTCATTCCCCACCACCACCACCACCACTTTCTCATCCTCCGGCGCTGATGCTGATGAGGATCCCACCAATTCAGACTTCTTCCCCGAGGAACCACATGAAACAGCTTGAGCAACCGGCTGGCTATGCTCAACTACCTCAGGCTTCGGCAGCTGCTCCATATTCACCACCAAATGCTCACCCATTCACAATTTTTTATATATATATATTTTTCTTCTAACCACGCCGCTACCTCAATCAACAACCACAAGTATCCCTAAACACAAAACTCACCAAAATCAACCCCTCAAAAAATGTCAATCAAATATTGCCCCTTTTATACCAGTCACATAAATGTCAACTCTTCACCCCCAAATTTCAACCTAATTAACACAACGCTCAAAATCGTGCCGTTTTTTAATCTTCAATTTAACAAAATCACCTCAGCGCAAGATTCTTGGAAGCAAAAAAACAAAAATTTCACATCAATCAAGAATCCAAAAAACCTACGGAGATACCCAAATTGACAATTTTTTTTAGCTGGGCAGAATCAAAAGTTTCAAAGAAAGTGGGCAATCCAGAAAAAGAAAAAAACGAATTAAAGAAAATCAACCGATCGCGCTGGAATACGCAGCGGGATCAGAGAAATTCTTTACTAATTTCTTAATCTTAGAAAGCCAAAACAAACTCAATAGATAACCCAAAAGCAATGAGCTAAAAACGAAATGGAAAATAATGCAAGAACAAAAAAAAATAAAAATACGAGGGATATAAAGAAGAAAATACCTGAAACTGAAAGCAGAAGAAAGAAATGGAATTGAGAGTGTAAAAGAAATCGCGAATTTGTTGCCCAACCAAGAGAAAATACCAAGCTTTTCTCCTTTTTGTCTTTTTCCCCTTCTTATGTCACGTTATCTTTTTCTATTAATATTACCAAACTCTATTTCTTTCTCTTTAAATGATGGTGTTCCAAAAGATCTTATATATCAATAATATCTACTAGTCCTACCTTTTTAAATCATAAATCCAACATTTACTATTTCTGATTAATCAAGTTAATTTTTGGATAAATTTCAAATTATTCAATTCCGCATATTATCATTAGTAGTAGTACTATGAAAAAAACATTCACATTCTTAACTTCATCCTGCCATTCTTAATTTATTGCCTAATGGAATAGCATCCACGAGGATTAACATTAAAAAATGCCACAATGATTTGCAAAAAAGGGACGATTCAAATTTTAAAAATTGAGGACTTTTCCAAACCTTTATAAGTAATTAAATTAAATTGTATATTCCCTTTTCATCTTTAAAGTGGTAATTATTTTTATTTTGGTCTGTTTCTCAATATAAAACCTTTTATTTTACCTTTTTTTGGTAATTATTTTTATTTTTGTCTATTTCTTAATATAAAACCTTTTTTTTTTCTATGAGATGGAATTCTTTCTTCATTAGTAATATTTCAATCAATTTTTCTATCTATCTATCTTATATTTTATAAATAGTACATCAAAATTCGTAAATTATACAGTATATTAAAACTTGAATGTTTTCTCTTAAATTTCTATTTTGAAAAAACGAAAAAAAAAAAGTATTATATATAATAAGACTCCGGTGAAATAATAACCCCATTTCAAACAAAAAAAAACCAACAACCCCATTTCCTTGTCATAAATGCTAGAAACATTAATTTCTTATTCCGATACTTTATTATATCTATGATTTAATGACTGTATGTACATTGACGACAAATACAAAATAAGATACCGTTGTTAATACTGTATTAAATTAAAGAGACTATAAGCTGTCTTATACTTTATGATACTAGCTAGTAGTTTAATCTTAAAATGAAGATCGACGGTTTTAACGAGAACATGAATGTAGTAAACAAGGCAATGTTTGTCTATTTCTAAATTGCATGTCACTCTATGATACTTTCAATATTCCCCAAAAAAATTAACTTGAACAACAAACTTTGAATATCTGTCTCTCGATCTATTGTTTATATGTGCTGCAATTCAGTAATTAGTCTAAGAATGACAAGACCTTATATATATATTGAGTTATTTTGAAATGACTGTTTATTGATAATATATAATTTTTTTTTCAAATGAATATAATTAATACTCAGTGAATATTTGTTATTTATTTTTCAGTCATTTAAATACTTCAAAATTTATTGTCGCACAATTGTACTCCAGGTACGAATTGAGCAATTATTGGAGGCCCATTTCAAAGAGCCCAACTCTTACATGGGCCTGTTCCTTCAATGGCGGCTCAATACTTTAATGATAAGCGAAAATCACAAATAAGAATATTAAGTTGAAAAAACATTTATAGATTGGAACTCAGAATACTTTTTAGAAAACTATACGATTTCCGAATATACCTAAACTTTAATTTTTAAATAATTATCCTGTTCCAGCGCAAATGTCCACTCATTGAAAAACGAAAAGCATACACCATTAATTAAAATTTGGGATAATTCTTCTTTTGTTCTAGCTTGGTAATAGCATTCCATTTTAATGAAAAACAATAGATTTGTTCCCAGTTAGGAAGTGACGCATAAAGGTTATGCATCTTTATAAGTAAAACGCATATCTGTTATGCGTCTTTATTTAATGACGCATAAGGGTTATGCGTTGTCAAGTAAAAATGCACATAAAATTAGCGTTTTGGAGTGACGCACAACAATTATGCGTCTTTATTTAGTGACACATAAGCATTATGCGTCTAACGTTAGTGACGCATAACCGTTATGCGTCTTTCATTAGTGACGCATAACCGTTATGCGTCTTTCATTAGTGACGCATAAGGGTTATGCGTCTTCCAGTCGCGATTTAAACCCAGCAGAACAGAGGCAGAAACACATTTCGACAGAGGCACCCGAGCAGGCAGCGAGCAAAGTCGCGATTTTCCATCTTCTCCGGCGCAATTGTCCATGTTTTCCGACGAATTTCAAACATATTCGGTATTTGTTCTTCAATTTGGCTACATTCATCATTATTCATGTTTATTTTGCTCTACTTTGTTAGTTTTACCCAATTTATTAAAAATTAGGGCTTATAGAAAAAATGTCCCTCATTGTTGTTTTTGGAAAATGTTTGTGATGCAGAAATCATGCAAGTATTTGTGAGTTTGTATTGGGGTGGTAGAGTAGTTCAACTACCACATATGGGTATTGGTTATGATCCACCTCGTGCGAGGAGCTCCATCGTATTAAATTCGTGTGTTTCCTATTCTGAATTGGTAGCAATGATATGTGATGCGATGAGAATAGATGTGAACCAACACACTATAGAATTATTGTGGAGACAATGTATAGTGTTTGCTTCCGGGATGAGTTATACATGTTCTGTGATTTGCAATGATGAAAGTGTAATGTTTATGTTCAACAATGCTCAAAATTCAAGTGGGTGTATTGAATTATTTGTTGAGTATTCACCTGTTAGAAGTTCAGAAATCCCACGAGTTGTTGATTTTGGTAGTGGATCATCTGCGAGGGTTGAACTTTTGAGCTCTGAATGTGGTATTGGATCATCTGCGAGGGGTGAACATATGAACTTTGATCATAGTATGAATGAGCAGAGAGATGTTGTAGATGCTGTTGATGTTGGTGGTGGATTGAATGATGAGGTAGATGTAGCAGATGTTCTTAATGAGCCAACAACACTATCTGATACTGAGCCAGAACCCGATCTCTGTGATGGTGATGGTTCTTCTGATGATGGTGATGGTTCTTCTGATGATGAGCTAATACCATGTAAACCTGTTGTACAAGGTGAACAACCACTTCCGGAATACAACACTAGAGGGTTGAAATTCTTTCGCGAATTACCAAGTCGTCCTTCTGGAGTATCTGATGATGGTGTTGATAATGAACACATCAATTTGTATTGGGATGAGAATGAGCCGCATCGGATTGTGTTGGGAACAAAATTTGATTCGAAGCTTCATGTGAAGACTGCTATAACTATGTGGAGTTTGTGGCAGGAAAAACAGTTTAAGGTCGTCGAGAGCAAATTAAGAAGGTGGCATGCCGTATGCAAATTTCCTGCAGGAACGACAGCAACAGGTATTGGCATCATCAGCACCACCGACGCTGAAAAAGCAAGGGAATGTAAGTGGGAGGTTTCAGTTACTCAAAGGGCGCATGACGATATGTGGGAAGTTAGAAAGTGGGTGGGGCGACATACTTGTGTAGGCCATCGTGCTAACAGAGATCATGCTAACTTCTCATCGGCAATGATTGCTCTGTGTATTCGACATCATGTGCGACAATGTGCCGATTTCAAGGTCTTCTCAATAATAGCTGATGTTCAAGACAGATTTGGTGTGTCAATCAGTTATAAGAAGGCATGGTATGCAAAGAGAAAGGCTATAGAGTTTGTATATGGTGGATGGGAGGAATCATTTAGGCAGTTGCCAAGCTACATGTTTGAACTCCAGTCACAGAATCCGGGCACAATTGTTGAGTGGAAGCACAATGAGCTGTTGAGTCAGAGACGTACAAATGTGTTCAACTATGTTTTCTGGGCATTTGGGCCTGCAATACATGCTTTCCAGAAGGCTGCACCGGTGTTAACAATAGACGGGACTCACCTCCGAGGAAGATTTAAAGGTAAGTTGCTTGTTGCTTGTGGTTTTGATGCTAACAAGACATGCTTGCCTATTGCATATGCTGTGGTGGATGAAGAAACCAATGACAGTTGGTCGTGGTTTTTGGATCATGTAAGAACTCATGTGGTGAAATACGAGAGGGAGGTGTGCATTATATCAGATAGGCATAAAGGAATCTTCAAAGCAATGGAGTCTGAAATCATGACAAGAGCCCCGCAGATACACCACAAATTTTGTTTGGTCCATGTGAGGGCAAATGTGTTGAAGAAGCACAAGGGCCCCAGTTTGAAGGCCATGATCTGGAAGTTGGGGGTCAGTACTCAGGTACGTAAATTTGACAGAAGAAGTCGAGCACTATCTGATGTCAGCCGTGGTGCGATGCGAATGCTTGATAGGATTACAAAAGAATGTTGGTCACTATGCTACGATGACACACTTCGATGGGGGGTGGCCACAACAAACATGTCGGAGTGCTACAACAACGTGTTGCGGGGTGTTAGAGAGTTGCCAATTAGAGCTTTGGTTGATTTGACATTTTGGAGGACGGTGAAATGGTGGGTGCAGAAGAAGACAACAATTGAACACACTGAAGGTGAGTTAACCCCGTGGGCGAGGGACATGCTTGCTAGGAATGACTCAAAGGGGCGAAAACATTACATTACTGTAGTTGACCGAGATACAGGGAAGTATCATGTCCGAACTCGAGGAAGAATAGAAAATGGAGTGTCAAAGGGCAACAATGTACAAAAAGTCAGGTATCTGGAGTCGACGTGTAGTTGTGGTAAGTGGCAGACGTGGAGAATTCCTTGTTCACATGGTTGTGCAGTTGCTAGAGACAGAGGTCACGTCATGATTGACCTTATAGATAAGTCCTACTACCTAAGTACATGGAGATCACAGTACTATGGTGAAAATTCATTTGATGCACCAAGACACGAAGATTATTGGGTTGAACCTCCATGGAAATTGCGCATCACCCCCCAGCAGTTGATTCCTAGAAGGCGTGGCCGAATTAGAAGAAGGAGGATACGTAATCAAATGGATGTCCGCGAGGAAGATGAACCGAGGGCTCCCCGCCGTTGCAGAAATTGCGGGAAAGAGGGGCATGACCGAAGAAATTGCACAGACGGTGCTGTTCAGTAATTTCGTGGTATATATTTCCTTGCTTTTGGCATTGATTGAGTTGTGCATTTGAGAGCTATTAGTTTTTTTATTGACTATTTTTGTTGATTTGCAGGAACAGCTGACAAGAGAAGGCATGGCTTCGAAGCTGAATATCGTTGATGTTTGTTTTTTGCTGCAGAAACTGATGGTGGATCTTATTGGACAGTTACTATGTTTATTTATCAACATTTTGTGGTAGATGTTGTTGACACTTATTATATTGACTTTTGTTGACAGTTATTATGTCAGATGAATATTGTTGTCATTTTTTTTATCCAGGTGGAATGATTATTTGACAATCGATACTTTGTATTGTCAATTTTGTAAAAAATTTCCAAGAATTTACCTTAAAATTGCAAGAATTAAAACATATAAGTTCACACTAAAGATACAAATGAAGCCCCTATCAAACACCTATTTCCCCGAAGGCGTGAATTTTGTTGGAGCTTTCCCTTTGTTCTTCCTTGTTGAAAACCCCCTCAATACATTATGCATAGCCTTCCCAATCTTACTTGATGAACTCTTCACTGTTGGTCGTGACGATCCCTCGGTGGGTGGTCGAGATATTACTACTTCATCATCTTCCTCACTCCCTGATTCCCCACCCTCTTCTTCCTCGCCCTCACCCTCTTCGTCCTCGCCTTCTTCTTCCCCAACCGGATCCACGAATTGATAATTCTGGAAGTATGGATCACGTCCTGCTAGCGCTGCGTTCCAATCAGACCCACCGCCAAAGAATGAGTCACATGATGATCGTGCTCCCCATTGCGAGTGCTCGTGGCTTGCACCACTCAACTGAGACTGTGACCCTGGGTAGACAGTCCAACCTGGGGGATCGTATTCTGGATGCAGTGGCGATGGTACCGTATACTCGGGCTGCGGCTGCGACAACCTATGTTGTCGTGTCCACCCGTGTCCACCCGTCCGAACACCCGGCAATCCATGACGAAGAGAAGTTGGTGGGCGTGGCGGCATGGCCACATTTCGCCGTTGCGAAGCTGGATACTCCATCACATCAGTGTGGTTCGTCGCACGAAGGGCCTCAGTAGCAATTTCTCGGATCTGCCGTAACCGAGGGTCGTTGTCGTGTTCAGAGGTCAAATGCCATATCCCCTGAAGGGCCTCAACCTAGATAATACAAATATATAATCATATACAATCAATCTATACAAACATCAAACTAAATACATTTTTATATACAAAAACATAACATACCGTCAACTTCAACGAAGAGGCTGACTCGTTCATCCCAACTGTTGACTGCGTCCCAGGTTGAACTAGGTACGACACTGTGATCCTATTGTACCAAGCCATATAGCCCGGATGACAGGAACCTTCCATGGACGCCGTTGCATGGTGAAAAGTTGATTGGGACCTGTCGTGTCTCAAATCCCATTCATCTATGTAGAATTTATGTATCTTTGCCCAATCAGCACCCTTCCTCCCACGGCGGTGACTTTTAGACAAATGTCCCGCATTACCTAGCATCCTATCACGATACTCAGGAATACCTTGGTAGCGGTTAAATTGTCGGCAAACTCGTCCAGCCTCGTGTGCCTCGACAAATGACCAACACACCAAGTAAGTGTCGCACAAGAAGGATGCAGTCGAATCAATGCAGTAATCAGGCAGGATACAATCTGTATACGGTGTCCACACAAACTACAAAAAAATAATATAAATATCAAAATTAATTTCATAGTTTAGAAAATAGTAAATTCATTAACTAACCCAACAAAAATAAATTTCACCTGACCGGGACGAATCAGTGATAACTGATCACGATAATGAGCTACTGAATATCGGGGAGCATTTCCAATTTCAGTAACTCCGTGCCACCTATACAAAACATTTATGTCAAAAGTTAACAAAGAAACATAGTTAAGTGAGTTAATGTAAAAAATACATTACTTGGCTCCAGATGGGGTATACGGCGTGTGCATAGGCGATATCAAAAAGGATGGCCTCAATGTGGGCATTCTTTCCCACGCCCATAGCTGCAAAAGAACCATAGGTCCACCCACATCTCTTTTCTGTCTGCCTATAGATGCCTCGCATAAATAATGATACAGAAACGCTAAGGCAGCGCTACCCCAACTGATACTAGACACGTCAAAGGCATCGTCAAAGGCATTCAACCACATAAAGGGGACCTTGCACCCTGTGGTGTCCGGTATAATAAGACCCCCTAACAAGATCAGCGCATGAATACGTGCCCTTTGCATGTATACATAATCATACAGCCCATCTTCCAAAGGTATCGTCGTTTGGTGGATAAGAGATGTCATTAACAAACCGCCCTGCTTCGTTTCATTTTCTACGTCAGGTATCCATCCTAACATATCTCGACACTTGCTGGGCCAATCGTCATATCCGATAGGGTAGTCACGGCCAGTGAAAACACGACCGTCTGCTCTCAAGCCCCACAAGCTTTGCACATCCTGTAAGGTTACAGTAACCTCTCCAACTGGTAGGTGGAAACAGTGTGTCTCAGGCCTCCAGCGCTCGATCAAGGCAGTGATAAGCTCGTTGTCTATCCTCATCGGCCTTCCACATTCCAACAAGCCTTTGAAACCCCATACATCAAGCCAATGTTTCACAGTTGGATGTATTTGCACTGTCCAGACCTTACTTTCCGTCCGACGAACTCTAAACACATTTGATGTGCCATTCGCCAACAAGGAGGCTGAAATGTGTTCGGTTTGATGAAAGAGTAATGATGGATCCTCAGGTCCATAACATAACTGTTCTTCAGAACTTGAAGATGCCATCTGCTTCAAAATAATAACCCAAATTGAATCAACATTCCAACATAATCATAAACTCTAAACTCAAATTGAATCACCATTCCAACATTCTTAAGTCCCTAACTGGGAACAAATCTATTGTTCTTTATTAAAATGGAATGTTATTACCAAGTTAGAACAAAAGAAGAATTATCCCATTAAAATTTGGTATGCAAAAACCAGTAAACTGAATTTTAGAAAAATTAGGTGCTTGGAGTCACCTAAAAATCGACCACATCTATAAATATATTAAAGGCGAGTTTTGGAAATAATTACATGAATGCCATTAATAATATAAAAAAAAATTTCTAATATATTTACTATATTATTAAATTTAAATATCAGGTTATGTAATATAAATGAAATATTAATACTATGACTCTTCATTACCACTTACCCACTAATCTATTAACTTTGGGATTTATAAAGAGATTTTTCTTTTAATACTACTACTCTTAATAGTTGATCATCAATCGTGTGGTTTATGTTGTTCTTGGAAGCAGAAGACGAAAACAACTGCCTTCTTTTGTCATGAACCTTGAGGTTCTGTTGAAGACCAAGAAACACAAATTGTGTTAGTAGCTATCCAGGAGGCCAGGATTACAAAGGTTAGTGGTGAAAGCATTGAGATATGGATTCACCTCTGTTCGCATATTGTGAAGTGTCGAATGTATAATTTTTTCATGTAGTGCTTTGTATAAATATTAGGTTGGTGGCACTCTTATTCATTTATCTTTCCTGGATGTGGTATGGATGGTAGCATCTACACGGGAAGTAGGCGATGCGGGTATACTATTAGGGTATACAACCAATTTTTATTTTTTTTCCGGCTAAATGCATGCATATTGATATGGTTGTACATTCCATGCAATTTTGCTGTATTTTTGTTGATGATTTTGATCGATTTGGCTATCTTCTAATATATATTTATACATTATTTTTATTGACATGTGTTTGTGATTGATCTTTTGTAGTATAGATCTAAAAGTGATTTGATTTGTGTGCAATTTTTGGTCTATAAACTTATTTGGTTATATTAGTTTTTATTGGTACAATAAATTGCTATTGTATAAAGAGTATAGTACTATTTTGGTCCTTTACATATGACCGATTTTTGATTTTGGTCCAGAACATTCACTTTTCAAAAAGTAAGTCCGAAACAAATGAAAAATGATATCGTTTGCATCCTTTTTTTACGGCACCGTCAATTCTCGACGGTCAACCATCAATTACCGAAAATTTGACCCGATTAGACTTAATCTCAGATTATTAGTTGGTTAATATTATGTTATCTATTTTGCTAATAATTCAAATTTTTTAATATTTTTGAATGTGACTAATCAAACAACATTTTTCACTAAGTATGGAGTTGGAAAATCAAACGACACTCTCTCTCTTTTCTTTCATCTCTCTCGTCACTCTCTAAGAAGAACCCTAGTTCTGAATTCCGACCAAGAAGCCCGATTCTGACCAAAGCCACCCGATTCCGACCGATTCCAACCGATTATTGTTGATTGCCATGAGTTGGAAGTCGTCGTACCCAAACCACCGTTACACCGAAGGTCTCACCGACGTGAAAAAATCATATGCGAGGAAGAGGAAGAAGACTGAAACGAGCGATTCGCGTCCGCCTGACACCGAACAAGGACCGTCGGCTGCATCGGGATTTGTGGGTTCTAACCCTAGCTCCGACGCGGATGTCCATTCTTCTCCGAAAATGAACCCTACTTCTTCAGTCGGTGACCGTCGAGCTTCTCCAGAAAGCGACCCCGATTTTGAAAGGACGAAGAAGGCCCGATATCCCCATCATTTTCACCAGAAGCCGCCACTCCATCTACTTCGTCATTCTAAACGGAGAATACCTTCGCCTTAAATTCCAGAACGTCCTTGAAAGACCACCCACTTTGGTTAACACACTGTGTGCACAGAAAGAAAATGACAGGCTTCCTCGGTCCAGCAAATCCACTAAATCACGCGGTCTAGGAACTCGTTGGTCGTCGGACACACAGAGCACTCCTTCAAAAACCCTCAACCACTTTACTAAACCTAGCATAGGGAAGTAGGGATCGATCCAACAGAGATGGATGTGTAATAATCATGCTTAAGGATTTGGGGATTGTTTTTGGGGTTGGCTGCTGCCACGCTTTTTTTCGGGTTGAGGAAATTAAACTTAACTTGAAAATTTAAACTGCTACGCTAACAGCTAGATCTAGGCGAAACAATAAAAGCATGCACGGAAATTTAACCGAACAATCACTAGATCTAAGAAACTACTCTAATTACCTAGATCTGGGAAACAACCTGACGGTGGGGACCATAACTGAAAAGGCAGACTACGGACGAAAAGTTGGAAAAACAACTAACTATGGTACTAACTAACAGCGACATCGTCTTCTCCAACCAAATTGCGTAAAAACTCAGAAGAAAAACAGCATGAGCGAAATCGGAACAGAGCAGACTGAATTTAAATAATTTTGATGAGTAACAATTAAGAACTAAACAGATCTACGGATGCTAGACGAAGTAAAACAGAAAGCAAGCGGAAAACTCAAAATCTATGCATAACTCGACTTCCCCTGTTCAGATCCAACCTCGGACGCTAAATCCACTTCGAATCCAAGCGTCCGACACAAACTCCAGCCAAAAGAAACATTTCATGACTTCAGATTTAACCAACAACCTCCGATCAATCGACAACACCACAGATCTACCACCAAATTCCCAGATCAAGCACCACAGCAGCAAAAACAGAGATCAACATATAACTTGTCAAAATAAACTCTCAACAGCAGGATATACGTAAATTAACTTGAAATATCACAGATAAACGCAAACTAACAGAAGTGAATAGATAGTCAGTAACATCAACAGCCAAATCGACTCCCAAAAGTGAAGTTCGACCGTAAGAGTGCAAAACAAACTGAAAATAAAGAGATTGTATCTTCGCCCTCACGCGGACGGTGTTACGACTGAAATTTCTTAAGAATGAACCCCTTCGGAACCGAAACTACCCCAGATCTCCCATTTCCCAAGTGTGTGTTGTGTGTGAGCTAAGAGTGAGCGAAAAAGAGTGATGATTTGTGTGTTGCATGCTCTTCTATTTATAGGCGTTGAAGTGGGGCCCAGCGAGGTATAGATGGACTTTGTTGCCCTCAGCTATTGACTCCCTTCTTCAAGCCTTCTTTTTCCTTAGATTCTGCTCATTTCTACTTCATTCCTTCGCTAGACTGTTTCCTTCAACATCTCTTTGATCTAGCGACTTTGTCACACATCTAGCTTAGAAACCGTGTTAGACCCAGCAAAATGTAACGCTTCTCACCATATAACCGATGCATGAAATTAGCCTTATCAGTCCTCCTTCGCCTCAAATTCCAGTTCCTCCTCCTCCGCCTGAAAATCCAGTTCCTGAATTTCATTCAGAAGGTAATGTTGTTTGAAATTTGTTTGAAATTTGATTGAAAATCGTTTGATTGCATGTTTGCTTACTAGGGTTTGCATTTATTGGTTGTGGTTTATTTAATATGGTGTTGTCTTTATTAAGTGGTCCCATTTAGTATGATTTGAGTATATGCCAATGATTTTGAGAATTTGTAGGGTTTGGTGTTATGCGGAAAAGGGTTTATTTGTCTGCATACAATTTTGACTTGTGAAAGGGTGTTATGTGGACTGGGTGTTGGGGAACCAGACGACAGGGGACCATTTTTCTTGTCTGTAAATGTGTAGGACTAAGCTGATATGTAGAGCATATATATGGGACCAATATGTTATCTTATATTGTTTAGCTACGATGACTGATATGATTATACATGTACTCATGCAGATGGGACCTTCGTTACAAGATTGCACTACAATGGTGTCCTTGAGGAAGGGTTTGAGAAGAACTATGTCAATGCTGAACTTCAATATGTTCACAACTGCGATCCAGACTAATGGTCGAAGCTTGAGGTTGATGATGTGTTGGAGAAGCTGGGGATGGATGTGACTGGGTTAGAGTACTTCTATCGGATTCCTGGGATGAACTTCGAAGATGGAATGGTGCGGCTTTTTGACAACAAGTCTGCAATAGACATGGCAGAGTTAGGGGTCAGGGCTGGGGTAATTGATGTATATGTCATTCACCCCGGGGGTGTTGGTGAGGTGTTAACGGGCTCACAGCCTGTTAGTCAATTAACACAGGAGAAAATTCAAAGTCCAGTTAGAGTTAGAGAGCGTATAGATGGTTTAACCGGAAGTGAAGACGGTCAGAGCGAAGAGGAAGGTGATGCTAAGGGGTATGGCATTGGTGCTGATGGGGGGTCTGGTGATGGTGATGATGAGGGTGATGATGAGGGAGCTGATGATGGTGAGGATGAGGGAGGTGGTGATGGAGTAGGTGAGGGTGAGGGAGCTTGGTGGAGATGATTGGTTGGTACAGAGTTCAGCCAGTGAGTATGAGGTGGAGAGTGAGAAAGAATCTGAGGAAGAGAGTCTCGTGGCTGTAAAAGGCAAGGGGAATGGATCTGGAAAGGGGAAAGAAAAGGCTGGAAAGGGGAAGGGAAAGGCTGAGGCTGTGAGAAAGGGAAAAGGGAAAGTTAATGATGTTGTGAAGGGAAAAAGAAAGGGAAAGGGGACCTGCAATGAGAAAGGAAAGGAAAAAGAGAAGGTTGATTCTGATGATGACAATGCGGGGCAACCTACATTTGTGGACAGCGACTATGATCTAAGTGATAAGGAAGAGGACACCATAATGACTTCTCAAGTTGAGGGATGGAAGAATGTTGTGAATTCTATGAGAGTTCTTGGTGATTTATATGATGGTGGGGAATGTGACATTCTTCGAAGTGATTCACCTAGCTCGGACACCAGTGAGGCTGACTTGGCGGGCGAGGGTGACTGTGATGTCGTGCAAAATATGAGCCGAATATATAAGCCTACCAAGGACAGAAATGATCCAAGGTTAGAAGTGGGGTTGCGGTTCAATACCAAGGCCGATTTTACAGACCTTATACGTCATCAAGGTGTCCAGTTGGGTAAGAAGTTGAGGCTCAAGAAGAATGACAACATTCGTTGTATTGCATACTGCAAGGGGTTGCTGCGAAGTAAGAAGGTTAAAGCAGGTTGTCCATGGACGGTTTCCTTGTATTATAGGAGTGAACTTGGCTGTTGGCAGATTGGAGCTCTGCGTGACATACACAAGTGTGGGGGTGCTTCTTACAACCACGGTTGTGCTAATGCCAAGTATTTGGCACGACTATTCAAGGAAGATATGAGGTTATTTCCTGGGATGACAGTTGGGCAATTTGTGGAGAAGGTGCATGTGGAGTTGAAGATAACAATTTCGGTGGGAAAGGCGAAGCGTGCAATGGCACGTGTGAGGAAACTGATCGAGGGTGATACAATCAAGCAGTACAAGAGGCTACATGATTATAGGGCAGAGATTTTGAGGACAAATCCAGGGAGTACCGTTGTCCTAGCAACTAGGCGCCTATCGGATGGAACTGACAAGTTCAATGGAATCTACATAGCTTATGAAGCTTGTAAGACTTCCTTCAAGCAGCATTGCAGGCGTATGATAGGATTGGATGGTTGCCATCTAAAAGGACAAGGGAAGGGCATACTCCTCACTGCCATTGGATTAGACCCGAATGATCAGATCTTTCCCGTCGCCTACGGTGTTGTAGCCATTGAGAATACGGATACTTGGAGTTGGTTTTTACGTTTGTTGGTTAAGGATCTGGACATCAAGGATTCGAGCAAGTGGACATTCATCTCCGATAGACAAAAGGTACACAATTACATTGTAAATTAGTCAGTTAACTATTAGCTAATCTTCTTTCTTCGTCATGGGCAGGGCCTTATCAATGCTGTCCGAAGCTGCTGCCATAATGCCGAACACCGCTTCTGTGTGTGGCATATGCACAACAACTTCAAGAAGGTGTTCCCATCTCCAACGCTAAAAGACAAGATTTGGGAAACAACCCGTTCAATAAATGCATACGCCTTCGAGAAGGTGATGGAGGAGGTGAAACAGCTGAACACCGCTGCACACACGTGGCTTACCGTGCACACTGCCAAGGAGAGCTGGAGTCGAGCTTTCTTTGGTTTTGAGGTCCATTGTGACATTCTAGTCAACAACATTTCAGAATGTTACAACAAAGTCCTATTGTTTGCGCGGGACAAGCCCTTGTATGGCATGTTGGAATGCATCCGAATGTATTTGATGGACAGGTTCACCACCCGACGGAAGATGGCTGCAAAGTTGGAGGATTGTATCGGACCCAAGATAAGGAAGAAGCTTGAGAAGCTAAAGGAAAAGGTTGGAGATTGTATGGTGAGAGAGGCTGGTGAATGGGTGTATCAGGTGAACACCAAATTCAATGAGCAGTTCGTGGTGGATATACGGGATCGGAGTTGCAGCTGTAGGCGTTGGATGTTGACCGGGTTACCGTGCCCACATGCGATTGCTGCTATTCAGATGACTGGGGAGGATGTGGACTCCTTTGTAGCTAAATGCTACTCAACGGAGACGTTGCAATTGGTGTATGCGCCCATCATCTACCCGGTACATGGACCAGATATGTGGCCAAGGACTCCTCATGTTGGAACCGGCAGCGGAAGCGGTGTTGAACTTGATTATCATAATTTTACAATTATTAATCACACCAATAAATCACATAATAATCAGATCTATTTAGCAGATTATTTAGACAAAATCTATTCGCGCAATTATCACATGTATCATGCTCATAACTTGAATTAATCATGCTTTAAGAATATTGAAACCTAAAACATGCTTTTCTATGGAGCAGAAAAATACCTAATTAATTCTCCAAAGAATTGAAGATGGCTAGCTCCTTCTCCGCCCAACCGCCGCCGGCAGGTCGCACCGATCGCGGCGCTTTGCTTCCTCCTCCCTCGGCGGCGATTAGACGCCGCGACTCCCTTCGTCGCGTCAACAAGCCACGCAGCGAAAGCCGCGCAACACCGTCGAGCTCCCACTGCTCCGGCGGACTCGCACGAACCAACAACCGCCGCCCATGGCGCGGCTGCTCTCGGTCGCACGCCTCTAGTCGCGGGCGAAGGGTTAGGGTTCTCGGCGCCTCGGCAGCTCTCCGACGAGCCACCGCGCCTATCTTCGCGCGACGCAGCGGATTCCGGCTAGGGGTCACGGTCTCGACCGGCGGCGCGCACGAGCCCTTGCTCGCCAGCGCGTCACCGCGTGATCGTCGGCCCTCGGCTCCCACTTCGACGTCGGCGATGCTCGAATTTGATTCGGGCGCCGGCTAGGGTTCTGTCGGGTTTGGCCGGTGGCGCGCGCGAGCCCTTGCTCGCCGGCGCGTCGCCCCATGCCCGTCACCCTCGGCTCCCACTCAATTCGATAACCCTACTCCGATCGCATGTAGCGCGATTCGTCCAAGCGCAAGCGCCGACGAATCACACATCTCATGCGTTCGAATAATTCAAGTTCTATGATTCGAATGTTCTTGAGTTGATCATGCATAAAATAATAACAAAAACACAAGAACATGCTTCGTAATCAAATAAGACATGCATACATGAATTTCGCGAAATTTAAATCCAAATAATCAGAGCCAAAACCAATTGTTGGAACCGGCAGCGGAAGCGGTGTTGAACTTGATTATCATAATTTTACAATTATTAATCACACCAATAAATCACATAATAATCAGATCTATTTAGCAGATTATTTAGACAAAATCTATTCGCGTAATTATCACATGTATCATGCTCATAACTTGAATTAATCATGCTTTAAGAATATTGAAACCTAAAACATGCTTTTCTACGGAGCAGAAAAATACCTAATTAATTCTCCAAAGAATTGAAGATGGCTAGCTCCTTCTCCACGTGATGCTTTGAATACTAGACCACAAATCTGTTGGGGTTTGTATACTAAAAGATGCTTCGAGCGTACATGCCTTTGTACAGTCAGCTTGTGCATGTATACGAGAAACGCCACATCCACTTGTTTACCTAATTATGAGAATAAATAATATAATATAATGGTTTATTATTGAAATATGATAAACAAGTCTAAGGCTTTTTACTAAGAAGGTCAAGTAGGGAAATTCGATGAATCTCCTCATGAGTTTTCCAGTAGGGGACTTGGCCAGATCTAGTAAGAAGAAAAACGTATTCACAACCTAGATAGGCTTTGGCTACCTATTGGTACGGTTGCGGTGTTTGTGATAATTCTCTCTTACCTAAGAAGAGATTAGTAACACCGGTGTGGTAAAGCACTGAAAGGATCTAATCCGAAATGTATTCTTTATTGCTATCTACTGAAAGAATATATTTCAGAAAGTTTAGTATTTTCTAGTCTATGATATTAATATCAATATTGTTTATTCAATCAAACGCCACTTTGACTTATCAATATGTGAGAGTTTGTACGTAACTCAAGTTCATGATATCTTGGGTGGTAGTAATTGAATAACATGAAGGTATTGGAATATTATTTCATAGAATTCGCGTGCCCAGTGTGGTATGATTAAATCCCTAAGGGGTGATCCCCAAGAGGTGTTTGAAAAAGGAATTTATTATTCAGAAAACTGCGCAGTTGGAATTTATTCCACGAATAATAAATAAAGTTTCAAACTAGAAAAACTCTTTGGAGAATTAATTTAATTCTAGTCACATAGCAGACAAAAGAATTAAATTGACGGATCAAGATAATCTTAAACGCGGGAAATATTATAAAATAAAATGGACCCAAGTTATTTGTAATTTGGTGATTTAAGTGGGAGTGCAATATTATTCTTTAGTGGAATAAAATAATATTCCATTGATAATATATTAAATCATGGGTCATTTGATTTAATTAGTAATTTATCTAATGGGTGAGCCCAACACTTAAGTCATTCCATGGATCCCCAACCTAGCCCAACAAGTCCATTATAAATAGTGATGAGATGTGGAAACCCTAGCACACCACAAGTCACACCTCTCAACCCTAACCCTAGCCGCCACTAGCGTGGCTTCTCTCTCCCTCATTTGGCTCGATTTTCGAGCCTCCAAGTAATAGGGAGCTAGGGTTTTTGTTTTGATCTTGTCTTGTTCATTCTAATCCATAGAATTGAATCGAGATAGATAGATTGGTGTAGTGTTCCTCCTAGATCTCATCAAGACTATTTTGGTTGTTCAAGATCCGCCCACACGGATGAATAGCCAAGGACTAGGGAATAGGTTGGAAGATTCACGGTCGATAAACCAAGGATCTCCGGGTGGTGCAGCTAGCAACTTCGATCCTATGATGGATCAAAATGAGGTAACAATCGAATCTACATCAAATTGCATGATTATGTGTTTATTTGATGTTATATCTATAGATCTATGTAAATTGCATGAAATTGGAGTCGAATGCATAATCACCTAAATAGATCCGGTCAAGGACCTGTTTGGTTTCCGTGTCTTCCGCTGCGGTAGTCCCAACAAAATCTTCTCTCTGGTTCCCGAACTGTATTCCAATATCAGTGTGGGTTGTTCTTACTAGAATACTAGGACTTAAATAAAGAAGACAGAAGAAATCCTTTTGGGAATAGGAGTGGAATTCGAAATCTCCTTCAGCTAGGGGGCCGAAAATTTTTGAAAATTTTATGAAATAAAATTGTGTTGTTTCTGTCTCCTTTATTCTCCTATTTATATTAAGTTCCTTTTGGGTCCAGACAGGGATCTATGGAAGGTTTTGGATATGGGCTCATCCAATTTACTTTTTACTAATTAAATTGAACCCACAATTTAATATAAGTTATAATTGGAATATTACGAGCAGCCACTACAGAAGTAATATTGAACTCTCCCCATCCAAATCCGAAATTACAAGTAATCCGGGTTTCCGTTTAACTTTCATTTCCCGCGCTTAAGATTAAAATGTCCATTAATTAATTAATGTCTGCTATGACTTAATTAATTAACTTCTTATTAATTCCAAAAGTGGACTTAGCATGGAACGCTTATTTATTATTCATAGAGTAATCAAACTCCAACTAGCTAGGTTCCGAATAATAAAACCTTGTTTCGTGCTACTCTTGAGGACATTATCAAACAAGACTCACCTCACGCACGATTCAATATAATAGCAATCCTAGCACCGCTAGATATTGATCACCACTACCCAATATATCAGGATAATTGGGTTACGAAAAACCCGCACCATTTGATAAGTCAAAGTAATGCATAATCAATACCGTATGCTCAATGCTAACCTACATTGATTAAGAAACAAATATTATCAAGACCTCGCCTTTCAGTAGATAGCCCAAGGACAAATCTTGCTGTTAGATCCGTTCAGTGCTATACCACACCAATGTCATCTTATTTCGGTAAGGCTTAGAAATATGTGGACTGACATTGCAACCTTTCTCGATGGATAGTCAAATTCCATCTAGGTTGTGAAATTCATCTTTTTCTTTGTTTAGAACTGACCGTGTTACCTTAAAGTGAACGACGCCCACAACCGGTCTACTAAAACAAAGACTTAGACTTTGTTAAGTTAACTTATACATTTAAACATGCATTAACATCCATTAAATGTAAAACATAACAATATTATGACAAAAATAATATGTTTTATTCATTGGAAAATAAAATAAGAGTTTTATAGTATTCAATCACTCGAAACGTGATTTCTAGTATACAAACTCTAACATCCTCATCCCGATATCGTTCCACCAGACCTTACCCAATTGCCCGGACGTCCGAAGGGAGCAAGGCAAAAAACGGCTGAAGAACTGGCTGCAAGAAGCAAGGTCAAAGCAAAGGCAGCAAGGATAGCCCGTCAAGTTGTCACAGTCCGAGATGGGGAGGATGGACGCCAGAAAATGTCGAGGAAGGGGCTGATGCAAGAGTACAAGTGTCGGCTTTGTGGTGAAAAAGGATACAACAAAAGGAGATGTCCCTAAGGCATTCAATTGGGCAAATCGAAAGGTATAACTTTTTTTTGGAACTATTTTCATTCAAATAATCAATAATCAATGACACTTCTTTTCTAAACTATTTGTAGGGTCAACGGTTAGGAGGGAGCGTAATCGTATAAAGAACAACAGACTTGTACATTGTGCCACCAACCCGGCCACAATAGGGCAAGTTGTTCAAGTGCGGTTGCGGATATGTTTGCAGAACCCGGCTCCTCATATACGATTGCCTCTGTTCCCACGAATAAGAAACCACCCAGCAAGAAGAAGGGTGTTTGATGTTGGCATTTGACTTTAAAAATCGTGTCATGTTGTGTAACAAATACAATGAATATTTGGTGTTGATGGTTTTGTGGTTTTTGATGGTTTTTGGGGTGTTGATGGTGTTAAGGTTTGATAGTGTTGATGTTGGCATTATGACAATATTTTTTTGTGGATGTAACATGTAATTGTGGCTGTTTTTGAGCATGTATCAGGTGTAAATGGCTTATGACATTACCTTATAACATAATCAGGTGTATTTTGTTATCCATTTATTGGTTCAATTTGATGTCGATTTATTGACATAGTCGACGAAGAAACAATCACATAGAGGCTTTGGTGTGCTTAAATGTCCAGGACCAAATGGAAGTAAAAAAATTATAGGAAGGACTACTTTGACTTATACTTTACGATTCTCTAATTAGGGCTTTCTGGCGATTTAGAACATCATTGCAGAATTCAAATATGAGCAACGCAACAACAAATTCAAATCTACTTCAACATTCAAAAATGATTCACAAATACTACATCAAATTACTTGAATATACACATAAGTGTTGCAACAACAACAAAACAAAGAACAACAAAGCTCAAAACATTGATTAATTTCTGGATTTTTTTCGTAATTACGGTCAAATTCAAACCCAGTTCCTCAAAATCGGCACCACCGACCGAGGATGACGAAGAAGAGGCCCGATTTGGCTCGTAATTTCGACATCACGATTTGGCTCGCACCACTTGAAGAAACCGCATTCCTTCGTCTCACATGTGAAGTAAAGCTTCCCCCTCGACGGTTTGCCTTGTCCGATGACAATACGGAGCGCCGCCATCTTCTTACAATAGCAGAAAGGGTAGCTAAATCGGAAGTCTCCGAAGTCAAGGACGCGGTCGCGGTCGACGGAGACGACGTTCTGGCTACACGACGAACGACCCATGTTCGAAGGTGTTTAGTTGTTGCAGAGATGGAGAAAAAGAATTAGGGTTCTTGGGGAGGAAGAAGAAGAATGAGCGGGAGAAGGGGGGGAATTTGAATGAAATGAATGTTAGGATTTGTTTATTATTATAGTATTTTCATTTTTTTAATTTAGGGTTTTAAAATGTAAATGCGGAAAATAGAAAAAAAAAATATTAAATTATCTACAGTAATTAAAATAAGCTAATCGGGTCAAATTTTCGCTAATTGATGGTTGACCGTCGAGAATTGACGGTGCCGTCAAAAAAGGATGCAAACGATATCATTTTGTGATTTTGTCCAAATTGGTGAAAATTTAAAATTTAATTCAGTATCGTATCAGTCACTGAAATTACAGTAAAGCCCTCGACACAGAGTGAAGAAATAGTAGAATCTACAGAAATCCAGAAGTTTCCACAAGCTTCCAATCATCTTCAACGATCTGCTCCATAAAACCTCCACACAAACAACGCCGCCCAATTCCATTAATTCCTCGCTAAAATTCTCTCAAAACTTGAAGAAATCACTCAAATTCTGAATCAATGTCGTCCGAAGCTACTTCCCCCCGTCAATCTCAGCCATTTCCTACCGACGGAGCCCTTCCCTTCTTCCTCCCCTTCATCCTAGGCGTTGCCGCCCTAAATCCGCCGCCCGACGCTGACGATCACGATCACCACAGCGATCGGCTCGTCCTGATCAACCCGATCACTCAGACAGTGATAATCCTGGATGGATCGGACGCCTCATTCTTACCCCCAAAATCGGGGCGGCGGCCGGCGTCGAAGGCGTCGATCGACGCGCTGCCGGCTGTAGAGGTGGCAAGCGAAGAGCAATGTGCGATCTGTTTGGAAGGATGGGAGGAAGGGGAGAAGGCGAAGGAGATGGCTTGCAAGCATAGGTTTCACGGTGGGTGTATAGAGAGATGGCTGAATGTGAGCGGCTCTTGCCCTGTCTGCAGATATGAGATGCCGGAGGAGGAGAGAGGGAGAAGGGCTGGGGTTTGGATGACCTTTAGTTTCGGCGCCCAAAATCAAACAGAGGATTAGGATCACCATCATTCTTGATTGCACAGTTATTTTTTTGGTGTTTGGTTGCCACTTTCTTGTACAGAGTTTACGTTGCAATCTTCAATTCTCAAGATTTGGAAATTGGATTCGAGTTCAAAATTTCCTGTTAATTTAATTCTGCATAATAGATTTTAAAAAATACTTATTCCCTTGTTAATTAATTGAGCCATTTTTCTAGATTATCTATTACTACTACTATTAGATGGTTACATTAATTTGAACATGAGTTACTTATTTCACAATTGATTTGAAAATAGAATTCCACCAAAAACATTCCAAACGATTCATAAGATGATTTCTTCCTACAGGTTTCATTTGTTCCGTATTAAAAGAACCAAATATGTGAATATAAAATAAGAACAAAAATCACATGCACGCAAGTCTAAAGTCTAAACGGAACATTTTATACATTAGAAATTAATGGCTCCCACACTAGTCTAACAAAATACTACTAACACAGTACTTATGCTTACATCAGCTGTTCAAGTTCAACAACTTGGATTCCTCATCCAAACTCTCTCTTGCTGGATGCAGAGACAGACTCAGAAAGCTCTCATCCACCGCTTCATCATGTCCCAACACTTGGTTTCTTGCATCGTTTTCGGAAGAGTCCACCATTGATACCAGATCAGCAAGCTGAGCTCTGGCATTCTCTGCTTCAACGGAGCAAGAACCGTATTCGGATATTGTTTCTTGAGCTTTTCTCAACACTCTTTGCAGGAACTTGCCTTGAGCTTCCACTCTTTGCTGCAGATGCTTCTGAACCTTCAAAATATATATACACCGTTCATTACTGATCAACATTATAATAAGATTTGTTGTTTTGTACCTCGATTTGTTCGTGTAGTTTCCTCTGCACCTCCATTTGCACTCGCAGAGCCCGACTCATCTGCAAATTTCTGATCAATCAATTGGTGTTAGTATTTTCCCTTAACAAAATATACAATAAAAGTATGTTACAATGTGTAGCGAGTATTACTCTTTAGCAGCGCTGTGGCAGGTGGCCTTGTTGGTGGAGTGACGACTCATTTTCTCATCACATTCTGTGTGGAAATGAAAAGAATTATGAATGTTTACTAGTAATTATGGAAAAATATGCTTACTAGTTTCTTGCTTATTTTGGTGGCTCCTTCCAATCCTATATTTCTGCAAGTGAAACAACTCTCATCACAATGAATGAAGAAATTGAACTGCAATTAAAATGAGAGATAATATTACCTGCAAATGGCTCTTGAGATGGTACAAAGTGAGGCCATCGACGCCCATGACCCTCATCAATGATTTAGGTGTGGCTTCTGCTACAAACAGGTGGTGGTCAGGTATTAAAATGAAGTAGCAAATCAAAAACAGAGAGAGAAAGGTCTCAACTCTCAACGCCACCGAGCTGATCGATAGCAGCTAAGAACTGGTGGTGCAGCTCCCAAGTCCATCTCAGTCTCGGTTTCGCATCACCTGATAGAACCAGCCTCATTTCCTTGCTGTGAGAAGACATTGGTTTTTTTAAGGATGAATGTTTATAGTAGTTTGAGACATGTATGTAGGTAGTATGTTTATGGTAAGAAAAGTCAAGTGTGAATGAAGGAATATATGCCGTGAGGCTCTTTTACTTTGTCTCTCATCTCCCATTTTTGGATTCTGTACTTTGTTTATTCTGTTTTGTTGTTTGACTTGGAAGATTGAAGGGAATATGTGTTGCTTCCAAGAATGGTTTGTTTTTATCCATCCCTTTCTCTCTGTAGTGTTTGATGGAGAAGCTTACTGATGATATGAAATGGGATCATCAAATGGGGTAAAACTCAGTGTGGGTGTGATAAGGAATCTAGGTTAGATTTTAGGACAAGCATGAGCAAACTGATGAAGTCTTTTTTTATTCAAAAACTGCATCAGGATTCCAGCTAAACAAGCATAGTATATCTATGTATGATTCATTTTTCATTACAATGTTACAAGGTTTTTGCATGAGCAAACTGATGTAGTCTTATTTTATTTGCTTCAAATTCAAATAGTATTTGTTAAACGTCATTCTTGATGAAAATAGAGACTTGGATATGGTGGTTGAATGCAAACAAATGAAGAATGCTAGCTGTTTATTGGAATGTATTATAAGGGAATCTCCATTTTTCTCTTTCACATGGTACAAAGTCTCAAAACTTAATGATGTTCCTCCTTAATAATTGGTGCATGCTTATAGACTTATAGTTTCAGCAAGAAGAGGATGATAATATGTGGCCCAAAAGGTTGTGGACATTTCAAAGAAGGAAAATTAAAACCCAAAAAAAGAAAGATAAAAGAAAAAAGAAGAGCAAATGAGTTAGCTTTCTCTTTAGCCAGCGGATATATATGTACTTGAAATTCTTTCATACTTTAAGAAAGGAGATTCAAGGGAATTTTCAAGATCATAAAGAGAAGGTTCGAAGAAAAAAAAGAAAAGGTGGACTGTCACTCGATGGATTATTATTCTGTTTTGGACCCTATCAAAGAAACATCCTCTAACACGAAAGCATCGATCATTTTAGGATTAGGGCAATTTTGATTCTACAATCGGGTAATGTGCAACAAAATAAGTGTTGTCATGACTCACCAATGAATTAATATTTATCCGGAACAGATTCGCTGAGAGGAACATTATAACAAATGATGGATTTAGGTAGGGTCGATGCACTTCATCGTTGGTCCATGAGGGCCAGGAAAATCAATTTTTGGAGCCGACACTCGTTCATTGGTAAGACAACTTCATTTCGAAATCTTTGAGGTTGAGGTTCACTTTCATTCTTTGTTAGATATATTTGTTAGAATATTTATTGCCAATGGCAATTGTGATACTCTCACTTCCTAATAATGATTTTTTTACTATGTCAAATCCCAGAGGGTCCATTTAGGCCATTTAAATATTAATTTTCAAAATTACAGCATAAATCAAAATGCTTCTTTCTATTCTATATCTATATAGGGTAAGGGATATTCAAAAATAATTAATAAGAATTTTAGTTCATTAAGAATGAATAATAATGAAAGTTATTCTTTTTTTCTAAGTTAGGGTCAATTGGATTCAATTTTTCCTTCTTATATATACATATATAAAATGCGAGTTTTGGCCGTATTTTGATATATTTAAAAGTTATGGGTGAATTTAAATTATTATAAAATATGTAACTCTCATTAATATATATTTAAATATTTTAATGTGCGCTTTGACTAATCTTTAAATAAAATAATGAGCATTTAACAAATTTTGTAATCTCTATTATCTTAATTTTATAATTTATGATATTTTAATTCCATGATCTCTCATATCCTAATTTTGTGCCTATAAAAAAGCATAGAGTTGTAGATGAATTACACACCAACAAAGCATTCTCCATTCTCTCTCAAGCTCTCAACATTTTATTGTATATTTTAGAAACATTGTATTGTTCAATTTTTGGAACTCCATCAAGTTCATCGGTGCCAGAGGGTTTGAGAAGTTATACACCTTAGGAGGAAGTCGTTTCATCTTTAAGGATAATACGTCAATTTGAGAGTACTAACCGTGATGTACTTTGTCTTGCAGAAAGAGTGTTTTTCTCCACTAGACTTATAGTTCGGTTTATTTTATAATTTTCGTTGTGATTTCCATTTTATTTATTTATTTTATTGCAATAGTTAGAGTACCGCGTGTGTATAGTTCGAGAATTCTATGCTAATATTTTTTTACAATTCTTAGAGATGGAAGAATTGTAACATCCTTAACTCAAACAAACATAATATTTATCTTCATCTTTACACAATTTATTATTTTATATATTTATATTCTCACTTGTGCTGTAATTATATTATGTGGTGTCTCAAAAAATAATATTTTATGACTTATGAGTGGTGCACAATATGTATATTTGCAATGAAATAATTAAACATTTTAAAATAGAGTTGATCAAACAATTAGTTGTTCAAACAAAATAAAATAGTCTGCTACCAAATTTTGGTTTACTGATAATACTATTGTTGAAATTAGGATTTGACACTTAATTGTTCCAGGACACAACTGATTTTATATAAAGAATCTAATTATCTTATATATAGGTGATCATACTAAGTAAAATGTATACTTATATTAAATATATTTTACAAAAAGAAAATTTGCAGCATTGAGAATTGTAAAGTAGCATAAAATAGTATAGATGTTTCATATTCCAACAAGCCACGTTTAAAAGTACAATAAATATAGATAAATGTTACAACATTCAAAAGGGCTATATTATTCATTAATATAATACTGTTAATTCAACCAACTAATGTAATATTTTTTCTGTAGTTTATCATTTGAATTTTTTTATGGTCATATTTTGACGTTTTGATTATTATGAGTTATCGATTTATTATTTTGTTAAAAGTGTGATTTACATTATTTTCAGTTGAGAAATATGAAGGATTGTTTTAAACATATTTTTTAAATGTGTCTAACACTTGATATAGTCTCTTCGTCGTTGTCCAAATAATTGTGTCTGCCTTGATTCCATTTCAAATATGTTTAATTTTATGTCTCTAGGTGTAAAATGAATCGAAGGAGCATATATTTAATGAATTGTTATTATAGTAGTATATTTTTATTTTTTTAAAAATTTTATATAGTTATTTATTCATATTTAATTAATCAATTAACAATTGAAAAATATATGACAAAAATATATTCTGTGTTAACACTAGTTATTATAAAATAATAGGCAAAGTCCTTTATTTTCAGTTTAATTGATATACTAGGCCCAATATATTGATTTCGAATTCAATAAACGTCTGTAAATGGAAGCATTGCCTGCTGCCTCTGTTATACTAGTATTTTACATGCTATACATTGCCTTCTCCAAAAAAAATCTAATTAAATAAGTATTTTTTTTATTAATTTTGAAATATCGCGCAATTATTTGTATTGCAACTATATATAACACCCCCAAATTTCAGCATAATACGTTTAGTGCGAATCCAGAAATGACACAGTTTAAATATTGAAAACACTGGAGATATTTTAATTGCAACATAACAACTAAAAGCCATGCATCTGAAATTATAAATTTAGATTTAAACCTAGTGTTATTTCGAATAATTAGCTCTTACTATAAAAGGTACATTAAAGAATAAGATGCTTGCATCTTATAAAGTCATGTTTAAAAAGTAAGGGCAGTTAAACTTTTAGTCATTGTCATTACAACTTTGATATTAAACATATCAAAGCTATGTAAGTTACAATGATTACCAGGTAGTACTATATTGAATTTATAAATTCAAAAACATTTCATATTATATTTCAAGAGCTGACCTCTTGCTTATTCGATTTTAAATCAATAGGTGTATATTTTTCTAGAATTAATGGTAGCTTCAACTTTTGTATGTATCATGACATTTCTATCCTCTTGTCTGCATAAAGTGTAACTCAAAATACTTCGAAAACTGGTCTGAACATTTTGAGCAATGCAGAATTGAAGAATATATCTTGATGAAGGTTGTTTTATGTTAAAAAGCTAAGTAATTATGATTATGATTATTTGTAGCTTAAGTGGCTGACACCTCACTTCCACTTCTTCCACTCAAAACATTCTTAATCTTTGTAATAATAATATTGCCTCCTTTTGGATAGAATTGCTTGAGTGGTAGAGACATTTTTCTTGTAATTAATATTATTAAAATATTTTCCAGTTATCAGATTCCTTCACCATTTCCCTCCAAATGGCGAACTTTCACATGATCCTAGATTTTTCTTCTACTTTTATATATACAATCCAAGTAATTAATTTTGGGTTATATGTGAATGTTACAGCAACGATATTTACTCAATAAAAGAAAAAACATCCCGTCCAAATTCACCACTATTTCGAGATTTTGAGTTTTTAATTTTATACAAGTTTTATAGATGAATGAGGTATTTTTCAATATAGTTTTCTTTGATTTAATGAACGTTAATGTTAATAAACAGGAGTACTCCATAGTTTTCTTAGTCCATCATACTAATAAACATAAATAAAAATGGTGCAGACAATGTGTTTCCAATCAATCACAGTTGCATAAAGAAAATAAAAGAAATAAAAAAAGTGGTTTCCACAATTATATTTTGTTTGACACATTATATGACAATATATCTTACCACTGAATTTTTATTCAATAAATAGAACTTTCAAAAACACATGGTGGTTCTCAAATTAAAACCATTTATAAGAATTTATTGTTGCCTAATGAAAAGAGAAACTCCAAATCTTTTTATCAGAGAGAGGTTATGTAATAACGACATGCACACACGTTGCACGAGGATAGATTTACTACAGGGAGGTACAACTGAAATACACTAGGTACAGCGCAAAATGCACAGGGTACAACGTAAAATGCGCATGGTACAACATAAACATAAATTTTATTCTTTAACCGGAGGATTTGGAGTGTGACGATTGTTTGCTCCAGATCCAGGATAATCCCTATTGATCTCCAAATCCAATCTTCTCTCCACCGTCTGACTCTGATCTACCTGTTTTTTTTCATATGAAAACGTTCAAATTAAACAAAACTATTTGATTTTGATTAGTAATGTTCTTGTGTTTTTATACAAAAGAAATGCTGAGTATAATTAGTAATGTACCTGCAATGCCATCTCTTCAGCTACGGTAACGCCTGGTGTTTCATGCATCACGTTTATAGCCCCTAAAATCGCATCAACAACAAAAAAACAAGTCGAATATTAGCATAAACGATTAGTAATAAAATTGATGAGAATGAGAAACAGCCTAGCTATATAAGTAATTTACTTGTGGCTGCAGTGGGGAGATTGATGAAGGAAATGAGGAGAGAGAAAGCTAGTAGAGAGAGAAGGGAATAATTTGGTGACATTTTTAAGCACAACATTGATGTGTTTGGTTTGATGTATGGAAAACCTGTACCATATTTATACAAGAAAATTTTAGTGTTCCAAAAGTTGGGAATCCTGTTGTGGAGGACTACCTAACCTATGTCTGTTTTAATACACTAAATTGTGGGCTGTCTGCTTTTTGTTGTGTATGGACGTAGATTTTGTTCGATTGATCAAGATTAAATTATTTCGACATTACAGGAGATTTAATCGATTACATGTTAATGTTGGGAAGACCAAAACTCATAAACAAATTGATTTGCGGTGCGCATCATTATCATATGCAAGATTATGTATCGCACCGTATCTACTAAACAAACAACATTCATATAATCTTCATTTTCTACTTGTAATAACGAGACTTATGTATACTTAAATTTTACATGGTAGGGTTTTGATCTATTAAGACCAGATTTAAATACAGAAATGCAGAACACGGTCATACGTAAGGCATTTTTAGGTCATAGTTAGTTTATTTTTAGGTCATGCTAACAAAGCATGACCTAAAATGATCTTAACATGACATAAACCCAAATCTTATAATATGACCTAAAACTACTTAATTATGACCTTCCGTGTTTTGAGTTAATTATTGACCATTAGATGGCTGCATTTCTGGATTTAAACACGTACTTGTTTTGATCATCTCCCTTACATGGTATATTTAAGTTTAATTATATGTTTATTTATCTTGAAAAAGTCTACTTAATGTGTCATGTTATTATACGTTCCACATGAAACAATGTGTGGTCTAAAATAAATGCCTCAACTTAGTTGCTACGGAGGGAGTATAATATAATGTGGGATTTAGTAGGATTCCAAAATTCAAATATTGTTTCATGTAATTGATAATGTGGGATTTAGTAGGATTCCAAAATTCAAATATTGTTTCATGTAATTGATTAAACTATGAGTGATTTGATCTAGTTCAATGCACAGACACAATTATGTCATTGTGTGAGTTGTGCTTGTTTAATTAATGGATTATTAAATAATGGAGCACTAGGTGAGAAATAGATTAAGTCAATGGTGAGAAATATGAAAATAAATCCCACTCAAAAAGGTGGAAACTGGAAAGTGAAAGATGCTACAACATTGAAGATTTTGAATTTGTAGTTCTCATGTACTAATAACCTAAAGTCGGATAGTTGAATCGAGTTTGTATCACGAACGGAATGGATTAATAAGATAAACCAAAATAATTCGACACTAGAATTTCTCAGTAATTGAATTAATTAGTCTCCCAAATCTTCACTATTCCAAACATACTTAAACTCATAAATAAAATAAACCCTGAAAAAGCTAAGATTCCTCAATCAATGAATTAACATAAGAGTGACAGATTGGCATAAAATCAGAGTTATTTTATTAAACATAATGTAAGATTGGATTAGTTTTTGTAGCTCTAGCTAGTACAAATGTACCACTTTCTCCAAATGCAAATTAGTGCGTTTTTGTCGGCCAAATATGTAAAGATGATGCTTTGCTTCTCACACACAGAGAGAAATGTGATCATTGTACCATTGTTTTGTTTCAACTTGAACATATTGACACTTCACACTTGAGTTGGAAGATTATATATGATATATTAATTTAAAGGTTGGATTAGATTATTGTGGGATTAATTGCAATTAGATTAGGTAATTGTGATGGGAATGGCGTACAAAAGCACATGTTGGGGCAAAGATTGTATCACAAATCTTGATACGATATTTCCCTTGGCTCCTTTAGATATATACTAATCCTATGTTAGTGGATCCCAAGATTCTTTCTATCTTAGAAAAATTAAATACTTAAAATATGTTTGGTGAATTACTTCAGTCCCTAATTTTGTTTCTTTGTTTTTCCCATATGCTTAATAACAATTTATATGTCATAATTAGATAACGTTGATATCACTGTGGAATTCATTTGTCGAGAGCGATGTAGTTTGGTCAAATATGGTGCAATTTGTTAAAAAAAAAATTGAATATAGTTTTTTAATGTCTCACATTTAATATGTCAAGTACTTAATCTCTTATGTATAATTACATGTTAGTTCAATTTTGCACATAAGCATAGCCATAGGTTCATTCATCTAGTGGAAATACAAAGTAGTTGTTGCCATTAAAACTTTTTCTATAATTTTTTATAAAAATCTTTAATTGAAACCGCTGATACTCTTCATGAATAGTTTTATTCAAGATCTTGGGCCTTAATTTGATTATATGAATTTTATGGTTATACACTTCTTCGTGACTCGTGAGCCGACATAGTCACCTCAAACTTGGGCCTGCTTAAGGCCGTAAATTAAAAAAATGTGGTGATACAAAATCATAAAAAAATACTCGCTCCGTTCTATAGTAATAGAGACGATTTTTCATTTCCGTCCGTTCCATAGGAATAGAGTCATTTCCCTTTTTAGTAAAAGTCAACACATTTTTCCACACCTACTTTATTCTCTTTTACTTTTTTCTCTTTTCATCTCTCAACCTTTTTCATTTTTCACTTTATTCTCTCTTTACTTAACTCACATAACACAATTTTTCTTAATCTCCGTGACGAAAAATTTTGTCTCCAATTACTATGGAGTGGAGGGAATATATATATGTTGACTAAATGATTTGTTATTTCCGCTAAATTTAACCCAAAAAGATCGTAAATAGTATAGTAACTTTGTTGACAAATATTACTGTGGTTAAATACTGATATTAGTCGCACTATAAGTTATTGAAGACGAAAATGTTTATTCACCCCTCTTTTCTTAAAAATTTGTTTGTATTAATATAATCATGTTATGAAAAATGTTATTTTCGAAAAATATTTAACTCTTCTATCACGAACGACTAAACTAAAAAGAATAAGCACAAATTCACAATTCATATATGATTAATTGAATGATGAATTATACTGTTATGTTATGTTAGAGATAGTACTCCATCCGTCAACAAAAAATAGAGCAATTTGTGTATGGCATAGGTTTTAATGTAGAATTGGTAAAGTAAGAGAGAAGTGAAAAAAGTAAGAGAGAAGAAGAAAAAGTAAGTCAGAAGTAGTGTTAGTGGAATAATGTGTAGGGTTATTATTTGTTAAAAACTTTTCATAAATGAATATGCTCTATTTTTTGTAGACGGCCAAAAATGATAATTGTGCTCTATTTTTAGTGGACGAAGGGAGTAGTATTATTCAATCCTCAATTCTATTCATCTCATAGCTCCAATTATAATATAAATAAAATGAAGACGTGTGCGGACAACTAACTGGACAGTGTGATTTCCACTTAATCCACATAGAAGTTTCTTGGAATCTTCGGATTTAATACATAACATCATTGTAGTAATTTCTTGACAATTCCATTTACAGCCTCTGCCTATCAATAACCCAATAAATTTGTTGGAAATTTTGCAGAATCAAATCCTATGTTTCATCTATAGTAGCACTATTAAATATAGCCTATTTCACACCACACGGCACTTCTAAAAATTAATTTGACCTTCAACCTCAACATGAGCCATTTTTTTTAATCTATAAATACCCTTAGTAGGTTATTATCATCATATCCAGAACAAATTCAAACCCCACCTCCAAGAGAGAAAAAATTGTAAAAAACACAACCAATGGAGTTAAGACTAGCAAACATTTTTCCAAATTTGCTTGTTTTTGGGTTCAAATTTATTTTCACTGACATCGATGATATTTTTTCAAGAATCCATTTCTTCCTCCATGATTTTCCACTGATATTATCAGGAAAGTGGGAAATTTTCAGTGGAAAAAACAGAGAAAAGTCCATCATTTAAGAGAAAAACTCTGCAAGGGATGAAAATATTAAAAACATCCCATTTGCAGATATAAACTCGATGTTGAATAGAGTTGGAATGGTGGGATTGGATGATTGTGAAAATAAAAGTAATCTAGGTGAAGAAGATTTAGTGGGGATGTTTGAGGAGGAAGAGCCTAGTTTCGAGGAGATTAAGGAAACATTCAAGGTGTTTGATGGGGACGAGGATGGTTTTGTTGGCGCTGAAGATTTGCAGAGAGTTGTTCTAAGCTTAGGATTGAAGGAATGTTGCAGTTTTGATGAATGCAAGAATATGATCAAACGTTTCGATGTTAATGGTGATGGTTTGATCGATTTTCAAGAATTTGTGACTCTAATGGATAAATGCCTTGCATAGATAGGTGTTTGGAGATGGCACTTTCGTTTAATCGTTACATATGTACAGCGATGATATTATGTTACAAAACTTTATTTTATAGAAATATACATTGAGTTCTACTTAATTGAACCTTATACCACTCACAATCAAACTAGTCAAATTTCTTGAACACTATCAAATTATCAATATAACAAGATTGTATCACAATTTGTAATAATCACCATAGTTATTCATATTGGAATTGGAGTATCTTTTTGTAGAATTTTCTTTTTAAAAAAATGTACTCCCTCCCTCCGTTTCTTCATAATTGAGTCTCTCTTTTATTTTATTCTCTCTACTTTATTCACTTTATACTTTATTCTCTCTCTTACTTTTTTATCTATTTTATTTAACACACTCAACATTCATTTCTTAAACTCCGTGCCGAAAAATTTCGCCTCAATTATGAAGAAACGGAGGGAGTAACAGATTTTCCCGCACGTGTTTATAATTAAATTATCATCTACATATAGATGGATTATAACATAACTAATTTTTAAATGTAAACACATTTATCATTCTAGTAGTTATGTAAAAACATGAATAGTTTGCATATTTTCCTCTCTTGGGCTGTTGGGCAGATACACAAAATCTTCCGACTACTCTATAAAATCTATTCGTCCAGACTATTCAACAATGTAAAATAAAATGCTTGAACGAACGCAAAATTAATCAGATACAACCAAATATTCAGCATAGATGTCTGGGAACAATTTATTCTCTTTGTGAGTAATTACGATTTTATTTCACTCATAAATTTGTTTTCTTTCAATAATTCTTTTTACTATTCTCTCTTCCTTTGTTATTTCTTGCTTTTAACATGATACACATTTTCAAAAAATTTATGCTAAAAATAAAAAGTGAGGAAGTGTTAATACGAAAAAAATAAAATGGTGGACGGGAAAACCATAAAAGCGCATTGAACTACAGTAGTAACGGTTCGTAGAAGGTCATGCCAATTGCCAACACAACAATCTTAATCGAAGTTAAATCTTGAGAGAGAGGAGAGAGAAAAGTGAGAAGACAATAGGGAGTAATATAGTTTATAGAGGAGAGGCATTTGAACATCTGAAGAAAATGATGTTTCATCCAAAAACCCGAGTGAAGAAGTGACAAATTGTGTGGTCTCACAAACCCCCAACACCAAGAAAGTCTATAAACGCCGCCTCCCTCTCCCTCTCCCTCTCCGCCGTCTGTGACACTTGGTAGTAAACATTCCCCTCCTCCAATTTGTGTGTCCTCTGCATCCCCTCACCGCCTGCATACGTTAACCAGTAATTCAACTTCAATTTCCTCATTGCAATTTGTAATGTAGATAGAAAGAAAAAAACCTTGAAAGAAAGAAAGAGATGAGTGTGGGGCCCAGTCGTCGTCGACCCTTTTGAAGACGAATTGCCCCATTTTGCGGCGGCGGTGGGCGGTGGATTGCTCTCTGTATTTCCTAGCCATGATGACATGCCAATGATTCTTGACCGCGTTGTCGGTTCTCCCCGGAAACAAGCGCGCAATCATCGCCCATTTGTTTCCGTACATTCTGTGCGCCGCCATCAGCCTCTCCTCCTCCTCCTCCGTGAACGCCCGCCGGTTTATCCTCGGGTCCAGCTGGTTGAACCACCGCAGCCTGCAGCTTTTCCCTTTTCCAAATCACAAATCAAAATTCAATTCATTTTGAATTTTGTATTTTAATGTTGCACTTAATAAAAAAGAATTGATTAATTTAATTACCAGATCTTCCGTCCAACTTGTCGGCGATGAGATTCCAATTTTGGGGGCCGTAGAGGGCGACCAGCTCCTTCAGTTTGGTGTCCTCGGCAGGGCGCCAATGGCCTCTGGCGCAGAGCTTGGCCTTGCCGTGGGAATGCATGTCGGAGGAGACCTGATCGTCGGATTCAACGGCGGCGTTGAGATCGATGAGATGATCGGCGCCGGAGTCGGAGGAGGTGGAGCCCCAGTTTTCATTGTTGTGGGCGATGGAGAGAAAAGGCATTGGAGAGGCAGGGGAGAGTGGAGAGTAGAAATTGGAAGCGCCATATATAAAGCCACAGCTCTCCATATTTGAACAAAATGAAAATAAAGGAATTTTGTTTTGTGACATAAAAAATGCTACAGTAATGTCAGGATCATCTTTGACGAACCAAAATAGAGCTTCTGATGGGAGAGGGAGACAGAAATTTATGTAAGTAGTAAAACAGAATGGAGTTCAGATTATTAGATATATAGGCTGGTGATGATGATGATGATGTGTGACCTTCTCGCTTCTCTCTGGATAATCAGCAGTAACGTTAATTTATTTGACAAATAATAGGTGTATTTATGTATATTTAATTAAAATATTTAGATGCATATATAGTACGTTGCATAATGCTGTGGTCATATATTTATAATTTTTATATTAATTTTTTATTTTTTTTAAATCATAAATATAATTAGTGCATATTTTAATTCAAATTATAAAAATAATAAAAAGAAAATTCAAATATAAATATAAAAAATAAGGTTAAATGCTAATAAGTCTTTTTAACTTGTCCATATAGTATATTTATAATTTTAATATATAAATAATACATCAAATTATTAATACAACCTTATTTTGATTGTACAAAATTTGGTTGTTTATCATTACTCTAAATAAATACTCTGCTACTTCCCGTTCCACTATAAGAGTCATATTTTACAATTTTCGTTCATTCCACAATAAAAGTCATGTTCCATTTTTATCATAAATGTTAAGTAGGCTTCACGTTCCACTAACTTTTTTTATTTATAAAACTAATACTCCATCAGTCAGATAAAAATATAGATACTTTCCTTTTATATGTCCCACAAAAATATCAACTTCTTTTTTTATAACTTCTTTATCTCTTGTAAAGTGGGCTCTATTATCTACTAACAATAGTTAAATTACTTTTCCTCTCTTTCTACTCTTATTTTAATTCTAGTGACATTCAAAATGTTTTATTTTTGTGGTATAGAGGGTATATAATATATATAGGTGAGACCGAGAGAATGATACCACATTCGAGTACCCGTATATTTTAATTTATGGATTACATTATTATTTTTATTATTATTATTATTATTGTGTAAATAGTACTCCCTCCGTCCTACAAAAGATGTCACACTTTTCTTTTTAATTTGTCCCACAAAAAATGTCATATTTTGTCTTTTGGAAAAAGTTTTTTTCTCACATTAATTATAAAATTATATTTTCTCTCACCACTTAACATACAAAATAACATCTCCTAAAATCTCGTGTCATTTCCTAAGTGTGACATCTTTTCTGGGACGGAGAGAGTACTAGTAGTAACAATTTATAAACAGATAAATTATTTATAGAAATTAAAAGATAAAGGAAAAAGATAAAAGACTAAACTAAACAGATTGGAAGAAGCATAGGGATTGAGGCAGCACTCAACAGATTGGAAGTGAGGATAATGACTTAGATTTTGCTACTACTACTATTTTTGTTTATTGAGTGGGAAAAAAAATAGTAAAAAAAAAAAAGAAATTGGAGTTAATATTTTTTAAGCACGAAAAAAGATGTGTAATATAGAAAGATGTGTAATATAGAGTACTGCTTAAATAAATAAGATAATAAAGTATAAGGGAGGAAAAAGTAGATAATAAAATAAAAGTATTCTACTTTTTTACTAAAATAGAAAATAACTCTACTATTATGAAATCCCCAGAATAGAAAAATGACTCAGGAACTATTGTGCATTTGGTGATTTGGACAAGTCGGATCTTGTAAGTTATAGATTTGTAAGAGAAGATTGAGTCGATTTGCTCTTAAAACATAGATTAATAGTCAAGAAAAAGTTGGGGCATTTGGAGTGTTGGTTAAGTGGAAAATTAGACAAATAATCGAAGTAATTTCTGATTCTTAGTTTCTTCACTTACACACACACTTCATATACAACTGCCTCATTACTTTTAGTTACTCCATATGAGAGAAGGAGAATTAATCACACCTAATGTATAAATAAATATACTAGTACTACAAGTAAATAGGTATTTTCTCTATGTACGTATATTTGTACGTATGGAGGAATGTATGTCTTAATAGTATTTAGATTTACAGACACACATGTCACTCTGCATAAATACAGCCCCACTCTATCCCTATCAATCCAAATCCAAATCCCATATATCTACGCGATTTCCTCTCTGTAAAAAGATTTTAATTACATCATACTATGATAATGACTGCATTTAATTTTACAGTAAATCCATGGGTACAAAAGATTTGGTTTCGCCCCCCGAGACTGATCATACCGTTATAAGTTCTATCCATATATGTTCTGATCGCCAACTCATACTTCATCCGATTGCATTTTATTGAAATTGAGAGAATACCCCAAATGATTTTGACTTTACTTTTTTTGTTTCCGAATGAACTTTCATTAACTAGCACTAGTTTGGTGTGAACTAGCACTAGTTTAATGGGAACTTTTAGGGGTAATTCATCAAATTTGTTTAGATCTAAAATAATAACATACCCTTCATATGATAAATGTCCGATAGTATGTCGATCGGTTAATTCAATAACAAATGGTGCTCAATTGAATTTTATTTTGAGCACGGATTTTGTCGGTAAAAAAAAAAAGAAAAATGGATTCAAGTAGAGTTTTATGGAATGTATCAATAAGCTAGACCCATACTCCGAGTTGTTTCATGCCATAAATAAACACGAACACTCAAAAAATCCGTTGCTTTGTCATTACTCTAATTAAAATGTTTCAAAAACAAATATCGCTCTCAATTCTCTTCGCTAGGATTATAATCCATCGTAAATTGGTGATTTTGTGTCATTTACGAGGAAAATAAGAGCTTCTAACAGCAACGGATCCATAATTTTAAATTATTAGTCGAACAAATTAAAGAATAAATTAAATATTTGAATAATTTTACTACAAAAATATACTCCATAGTATGTAAATTAAGTATTATATTCATAAACTTTTTCTATGTAATTTATCCCAAAAAAATGTCACACACATAAAAAATTCACCTCATCAGTGGCGGACGCAGAATTGAACGTGAGTATGGGCTAAATTTTCGAAATTTACCTTAAAAATAAATTTGTATGTAATTTAGATTATTAATAGGGGCTTTTATATAATAATATGTATAAAATATGAATAAATTTTAGAATTTTATAGTAGAAAAAAGTTAAAAAAGTAAATTTATTAGGGGCTAAAGCCCTCCCCCATTGTACGTAGGTATGCTAGTGCACCTCATTATATATACTATTCCAGCCCGCCATTAAAGACAAAATGCTTATGCGATAAATTTAAACAAAATTTATTAATTGAAGAGACAATTAAGGCTTTAATGTATAATAATATCAATGAATAAGGTTGTAAAGCAATACAAATTCAGTTTATTAATGCATGAGAAAATAATGACCAGATTCAGAAAATTGGGACGAAAAAGTTGTGCCCAAAAATGAGATTCCACCGATACAAAGAAGAATCGGCTTACAAAGTAGCATGGGGAAAGGGTCGATCGAACCCCTTAAAATCCATCCATGGCCTCAAATTATAATTTCTCTTGCTTGTCTTTCATACATGGGATTCATCCTTCGGTCATGATATTTGAATTAAATCATTTTTGTATATCTTCTATTTTACTATTGTATTATATTTACATTAAAACTGATATTGTATATTAGTAAGACTATTAGAAATTGATAGAAGTAATTACTTTATAAAATTTACAATTCTGACTTTCGATTATATAATGGCAGGTATTGAATGTAATTTTAGGATCTAATTAAGAACAACATTAACACTTGTATATAGTAGGGTTTTATTTGGTGCTTATTTACAATTAATTAAGTGTAAAAATAGTACCCACATTTTGTTTATGGGCAGTAGGAGAATAAGAGCATCCGCAACGCTGCCTCGTTGCGGTCTCGGTCTCGTCTCGACGAGACAAGACGGCATCGAGACAGTGTTGCGGCTCCCGTCTCGTCTCGATGAGACGAGATATCTCGACGCCCGACGCGTCCCGGCAGTAGCGGAGCCAGAAATTTTACGGTGGGGGGCCCAAACGACCATTGAAATTTGTGTTCAGTGCTAATGAGACACGGAAACAGCTCGAACATAAGCAATATAAAAAGCCACACGTGAAAAATAGATGATGAATTTGTTAGAATATACTATAACACCAATTTTACTAATAATAATATGTTTACATATTTATAGATCAGATAGTTAATGTTCCAAAAAAAATTATAATAAAAGAAATAAACAAAATTGATTTTATTAATAGTATCATGTAATATTTAAAATATTTATAGAGTCAAAGAATCAGTTTGTACTCTGAAAATCTAATATATACGAATATGAGAACATAAAAAAAAATTACTAAATCAAGAAGAAGAAAAAAAAGTAAATGAACAAGAAGCGTAGACTAAATGATTCAAAAATGTAAGCAGCATATTTTTAAATATGAGAACTGAGAACTACTCTGGGAGAGTTTCGAACCATGGACCTCACAAACAAATGACCGACACTGAGACCAACTGCACTATATTGTTGATATATTAAACATTGCATAAACATAAATATATAGTAATTAGGAAAATGGCTTAGGGGCCCAAGGGCCCCCCTGGGCCCACCGTGGCTCCGCCCCTGCGTCCCGACGAGGCCAGCCTCGAGCTGACGAGACACGCGCCCGGAGCCACGTGGCGCGCGCGGGCGGCTGACGTGACGCCCACTCGCTATGACTTCATAATTCAATTTTTTTTAAAAAAAAAATCAGATTTTTCAAAAAAAAAAATTAAAAAAAAAACGGTAATATGACCGTTGAACGGTCATATTTTTAATTTTTTTTTTATTTTATATTCTATATATACTCTTCTCCATTCTCCATTTTACACACAAACACACATCTATTCTCTCATCTCTCTTTCTTTCCTCTCCAATCACTTCTATAAAATCATTCCTTTATTTTTTTCTTCTCCCAAATTTAATCAATTATGGATCCATTTGAGCAAATGCGTCGAATAATGGAAGAATCGCTAGAAGAAGATCGACGTAGGGAGGAGGAAGCCGCCGCGCCTCCTAGGCGACGCCGGACATACATCCACCGTAACCGGGAGGAAGCCGCCGCAAGGTTGGAACGTGATTACTTCAGTCCGAACCCGGTGTGGGGAGATATCTACTTCCATCGCCGTTTCCATATGTCACGCCCGCTATTTTTGCATATCGCGAGTACATTGGCGGCACGAGAAGAGTTCTTTAGAGAAGGGTTCGACGTTGTTGGCCGTCCTAGCCACACGACGCTCCAGAAATGTACTGCGGCGATCCGTCAGCTTGCTACTGGACAAACGACGGATGCGTTCGACGAATACCTGCACGTCGGAGAATCCACTGGGCGACTTTGTTTGTTGAACTTCTGCAAAGGCATCCGAGCAGCCTTCACCGCCGAATTTCTGAAGAAGCCAACCACCGCAGATTGTCAGTTTCTGCTCCGTCTTCACGAACAAGTGCACGGATTCCCCGAGATGCTCGGGAGTGTCGATTGCATGCATTGGCAATGGAAGAATTGCCCTGTGGCGTTGAGGGGGTCATACACGAGCGGCCACAAAGGCACCCACCCCACCGTTATACTCGAGGCCGTCGCCGACTACCGGCTATGGATTTGGCATGCGTATTTCGGGGTCCCCGGCTCGAACAACGACGTCAACGTGCTTAACAACTCCGACCTCTTCGCTGAAGTTCTGAATGGTAAAGCATCGACCATCAACTTCGTCGCTAACAATCGCCAATATAAAATGGGGTACTATCTTGCCGACGGCATCTATCCGAAGTGGCCAACCTTCGTGAAGACGTTCAACAGGCCTGCGGACGAAAAGCAGTCTCTTTTTGCGCAGAAGCAAGAGTCTGCTCGCAAGGATGTGGAGAGAGCGTTTGGGGTTCTCCAACCTCGATGGAACATTATCAAAGCCCCGGCTCGACAGTGGTTTATGGAGAATATGGTCGACATCATGTATACGTCATACGTGCATAATCTTGCACAACATGATTGTCGCCGACGAAGGACCTGAGGCGGGAAATTGGTTCGACCCTGAAACCCCGGGAAGCTCAACCGCAAGTAGTCCGCCTCGAACGGGAGTGCATCCGTCTTTGCAAGAGCGGTTGTCTATTCGGGCAAGGACACGTGATTCTACCGCCCACGCCCAACTCCACGAGAATCTAATGGAGCACATTTGGGCAAAATTTGGCAACCGTTAGATGATCGTCACTAGAGAACTCCTTCTTCTGCTTCTTTACCTCCATTTTTTTTTATTTGAGTTTAAGTGTGCAATTTGTAATTTCTAGTTTTTTAATTATGCCTTTTTTATTTTTTTAGGTATTTAAATTGTAATTTTATTTTATTTATAATGAAGTGTGTTTTTTATTAATTGAATTTGTTGGAATTAAAAATAAAAAATGAAATTGAATGAATAGTTAAGAGATGGTAAAGAGATGGAGAAATGCAGGTGTTGTCTCTTAGTTAAGAGATGAGCTGCAAAGTACAGTGGGGCCCTTGAAAAGTGAAGAGATGAGACAGTTAAGAGACGGATAAGAGACAGCGTTGCGGATGACCTAAGCATTAAGTACGTCCCTAGCTCTTACTGAAGGAGTAAGAAAAACAAAATAAGGAGCAACATCAAAGGCACCATTTAACAACGGACGAATTCATATGGAACACCCAAAAATCCGCTGTAAATAATCATGTTTACCAACGAACAAAGGTTGCATCTACGGCATTGTTGCTAAACCATTTACCTACGAACGATGGCTGTCAAAAAATTAGTCAGTAATGTCATGTTCTTGAAAGAACGCCTTGACGTATTAACACCAGACATTACCCCGATAAACTAGTGGTTTTTTGTCACAATTCTATCAAGTATACACCTAGTAAAGTAATATAAAGATGAAATCACCTCCGTCAAGCATACACCAAATTTAGACAGTAAATTTACCAATGGATTATTCGTCAATAAATGATGATCTCTTTTGTAAATACCGATTTTTTGTAGTGTGTCCAAGCTCAAAACGTCCCACTAATGAGACCAATGGAGCATAAACTAAGAACTTATGACACTTTGACCATGTAATATGATTATAAGAAGATATGAGTATAAATTAGTGTAATAGTAGTACTTCTAGAGTTTTTCATTATGCTAGCCCTGCCACAGCCAACATGAATTCTTTGTACAATTCTATGAAATTGATTGTACGCCTATTGGAAATCCTGCTGTTTAGACTCATCTACAGACAATTTACATATTTGAACATATGAATTAAATAGATATGCATATATGTGATGAAATGTCATACAAAACTACTGTAGCTGGTCTGACCCATCATACTGTATACATATAATCATATACATAGGTTTCAACTCTTTCATTACAGATATACGACTATATTGTCAGCACTGTTGTCTTACAAATAGCTCTTCAACTCATACTATTACTGTTACTCCCTCCGTCCCGGAGTATTAGACTCACTTCTTTTGGGCACATGATTTAAGGAAGTGATATTTAAATAGTTAAAGTGGAGAGAGTAAAGTATGAGAGAGGGAAAAAGTAGGGGAGAGAAGAGAGAAAAAAGTAGGTGGAGAATAAAATAAGATAGATGCTTTTTGCTAAAAAAGGAAATGAGTCTAATATGTTGGGACATCCCAAAAAAGAAAGTTGGTCTAATACCTTGGGACGGAGGGAGTACTATTTTTGCTGTAACATTTCATTATATACAATACGACACAAAAATATTATAAACCCTATGTATACTACCTAGGTTTAATCATTTCTTCTCTTGGAAGATATGATCGCATTACATTATTGTTTATTTCACATGTTAATTTCATTAACACCCTTATAACCAAACTAATAAATTAAATTCAGATGTTCAAGTAGTACTCTCTCCGTTCAATATTCATTTTTTCTATTTTGAGAAGTTTTAAATTAATTAAATCATTTTTATTTTTTGCAAAAAGTTAACTCATTTTTTACTTTATCATCTCTTCATCCCTCTTACTTTATTTATCTTCCACTAAAATACTATTCTTCATTTTTGTGCTATAAAGAAAGGCCTTAATTAACAAGGAAAAGGAAAGGAAATGAGAGAGTACTAAATTAAATTCAATGTTAAATTAGTAGAAAGTCTTATAGTACATGTTGTTAATAAAGTGTCTATTTTTCCGGTAATTTAATTGTACCTTCAAACCCAGTCACAGACGTTTTCATTTATGAGATTGCAGTGAAGGTACGAATTTGCAGTAAACCTAATTCTTTACTTGGTCAACAACTTTGAAACTGGATTATTATGCCACAATTAATAATACTGTTAAAGAATGAAATCCAATAAATGGATTTGACGTAAATTCACAGCTCCTTTAATTGAGAAAACGTTTAAGATACTCTAATACATGTATTCTATTCCCTCGGTTCCATATTAGCGAAAATGTTTCTTTTCGTCATGGAGATTAAGAAAAATTGTGTTAAGTTAGTTAAGTAAAAGGGAGAGTAAAGTGGAAAATGAAAAAGGTAAAGAGATGCATAGAAAATAAAGTAAGAGAAAGTAAAGTATGTGTGGAAAAATGTGTTGACTTTACTATGTAACGTACTAAAATAGGAAATGGCTCTAGTACTATGGAATATGCTAAAATGACAAAATGATTTTATTACTATGAAACGAATACAGTACTTATTTATAAAAAAAAAATTGTTTTATTAATACTCCACATCTTAGTAAACACTAAAATTCCAAAACAACACCATTTTGTGTGCCGGAGAAGCTGCTTCTCCAACTACAGAAATTTTACCGCTAACGTTGGTTAACGGTAAATTCACTTTTTTTCTTTTTCGATTTAACTATGTAAATTAGTATATTTACATAATATGGAGTACATAAAATAGGTTGTGCCTAGTGGTATAAGACGTGGCTTCGCCTTGCTCCATGAGTTCGCAATTTTAAACATTTCCTGTTTTTTTTTCTCTTTTTCGCCTTTTACTCTATTTAATTTCTCGTTTTCCACATTACCAATTTAGTCCTAGGAGTATATAAATATATATTAAAAATTTAAAATTATGTGATGATTTATAGGGAAATACAAATTATCCAATTTTGTTATCTGATTTTTCAGTGGCTTAGATCTTCGAGAATAAATTGGTGCTTCGTTGATCGATCACACGTGTTTGCCTCCTTGACTGTTCCCACGTATGGCAACTAACAGATATCGCACGTGTTGATTTCTCTATTGTCTATTCTTCATTTAAATTTGGTTTAGACACTTAGTTAGGGAGTTCACCATAAAGATAAACTTACAGAGTAGGAGTACTCTATTCTGTTTTAAAAAAATCATGCGTATTGTATTATTATTGGTAAAACCCAAATACCAAATTTCGATTAAGAAAAAGGGTAGGGAATCGATTATGATTTTTGTTGTTCAATAATCCTAATCTTCGTTTCGAAATGAACTGAAAGAGGAGGACGAAGAAGCAACGAGAGAATTAGTTACTGTATTTTTTTCTTCTAAAATTCAACAATGGTAGGCGATCGACCGGCTAGCCAATTTCCGGCGCTGGCCGGTCCGCTCGCCGGACCATTGCAATCGGCGAGCGTGTAATCGGCTAGAGAATCGGCGAGCGCTCGCCGATCCGCTCACCGCCATTGTAGGCTGGCGAGCGATCGGTCAGCGCGCGCATTTTTATTATTATTTTTATAAATTTCTGAAACACTATATATACGCGATTTGAACGTCATTTTCATTTGCACCGCTTGTGTTAACGAGCTATCTCTCTCTTAATTTCTGTACAAGAGCAACAACGCAAAATGAGTAACGCGCTTTTTTAACGAGCAGTCCCAGGGCGTCGGTCCGACCATCAGTTTTGTCGCCAACGGCAACCGGCATGATATGGGCTACTACTTGGCGGATGGGATATATCCTAGGTGGCCCGTCTTTGTGAAGACGATCGGATGCGCAAACGAAGACAGGAAGGCCTACTTTGCGGAACGACAGGAGTCGGCGCGCAAGGACGTGGAACGCGCATTTGGTGTGCTCCAGGCTCGATGGGCGGCAATTAAGGGTCCAATGCGTTTGTGGCATGTCGACTACATTGCTTCTATAATGTACGCCTGTATTATCATGTACAACATGATAGTCGAAGATGAAGGTGTATGACTGACTAGTTGGGCCAATGACGATGAACCCAGTCCAAGCCACGGCGTGGACACCCCCAACGTACGACGGGGGGGTACCTCACGACGAAAGCGGCCGCCTCCAGGCACATGCCGACATGCGCCAAGTGGATGCCCATATTCAACTCCAAAAGGATTTAATTGAAGAGTTGTGAGCGCGGAGGACTGCACGGCGATAGTTGTTTTTTGTTTTATTATGTATTTTTTTTAATCATGTAATTTTATTTTTTTTGGACGCACTTTTTAAATTTAAATGAAATTATTGCATTTTCTCGTATATGTGTCATACTTTTAATTCCGTAAATCTTTAGTTGTTTTTTTAATTTTGTTTGATGTGGCTAGCCTATTGCTTGTCCAATTGCTTGTCTTGATGATGTGTCAGAAGAAATTTTAGTGCTGATAATGTGGCAGAAGGAATTTGTGGCTAGTCTATAGCTGACCTAAAGCCATGGTAGATGCTCTAAGGGAAAATTATATAGTTACAATTAATATAATATGGCCTTATTGTTGTGTCCGTACCACACAGGTTAGTTGTTAGTCCATCCACCATAAAACATGGAGTATAAATTGAGAGTATAATGTAAATGAAAATTTAGACGGAAAAACATATAAAAACATGCCTATCCACATAATAAATATCATGACACTAACACGTAGCATGTTCAAACATATATTAAATGACGTGGACCTACTTCTATTTCATGTCGTTGGACCAAAAAGACTTCAAAGATAACTGCTTGCTAGTACTATTTGTTTCAACATTAGCTTAGCAGCACCGTGAGAGTGAGAATGAGTTAAATGATAGTACTATTGTACAATATAAAATTATAATAATGCTATATCTTAAAATATTGTTCAATTATAATTAAACCAATATAGTAATAAGTTGTACTACATGCCTAGAAAATTAAGTTACAAGACAAAACATAACAAAAAAAAATTCAATGTAAACATATTACGGAAAGCTGAATTCTCAATTCCATACCAAAGCATTAAATGGATCTAAATTCAACATTAAGATGGTATGTCGTAGGGGTACAATTGCACATACGCGGATGTCAATATATCGCTCTAGTCCATCGTATTTCAGTTCACCCCTAGAAGATTAATCGTGTGTGGACTAGTTGAATTGAAATTTTATCAGATCAGAAATTTTTACTAACCTAGCTCTAAATGTTCAAGTTTTGAGCTAACCCAGCTAGCATGATAAGTGTTTCATAATAACAATAAGAAGAAGAATTATTTTCCCTATATCAAATATTAAAAATAAAAATTCCTACCAAATTAACACTATGAAGCCATGAATGGGCTTCACATCGCGACACCATGGGTCGAGGGGAGGGGGGGCATGGCAGAAGGCCCACCACCTCACCCTCCCTAGCGGAACTCCAGACGACACAGACACAACGCGTGCCGATGTTTGGATTCATGCTCACCCATTGCTATTGCTGAGCATGTTGTTTTCTCAAAAAAAATCTCCAAGTGCATATGATCAGTGATGATGTGTATAAGAACAATTTTGTACATATCACCCAAAGGCCAAAGACAAGTGTGAAGAATAGATAACTAGAGTGACCCCCCATGATATTCATGTTCCCTCATTGTGACCAAATAGGGTTCCACCACTCTTCAACAAGACAAATATAACCAGTAAACATGGCAGCCATGACACACAACAAGAAAACATCATTAATTTTTACAGTAGAAAATAAATATGGGAAACAAACAAGCTCAAGGATATGAAGTGTGCATCAAAGTAGTTAGGGTTGTCCAGGCCAACACACCACCAACCACTGCAATCTTCTTGTCTAATCCAATCAATTTGAATATAAACAGCCTTTAAATTGCTACCAAATTTCCCACATTATTTAACTGGAAATCTGATTGGAAACACTGTACTACCTCCATTCATGAAAAACGGTCTTATTTTTACATTTTGGTTGTTCAACAAAATTAATCTCTATCTATTTTTGATAAATTTTGAATTTTGTCTTATTTTCCACTAATAATACATCTATTAATCTTTCTATCTATCGCTTTCTTACATCATTAAATTTGTATTAAAGCTCATATAGTTAACTGAGTACATCTTTTGCGACTCAAGTTTAATCTCTAACTATCTAAATATAATTTGCATAAAAGACAAAGGTAAAACATGGAGTAATTTATTTTCCACATAATTGTAACAGTATAAAACATTTATAAGGGAATAAGCAATATGACAATCATTCAAGGACAAATAGTACGTATAGTTACACCAAAAAATAAAAACAATTGAAATTAGCAAATGTAGTAGTCCTAGTAGAGTAGAGAGGTAGTAGGGTTGCACGTGAAATCCCTGCGGTGAAACAGTAGTTTTTATTCAAAAAACAGAGATGTGAAAGAACCAGTTGGGAAGAAACCTAAGTGATAAGAAAGAAGAAAGAAAAATAGTGCAAAGTTACGAATTAGACCCCATCCATATATGATTGCTGCAATGAAACCTTGTGAAACCACATATGTGGATGCCCACTTTCCAACTACCTCTTTTAATTGTGTTTCTCTATTCTAAGTTTCTCTTTTCGGGATTTCCAATTTTTGCTATGCGACTCATGTCTTATCTATCGGTCACAATCCATATACTGCTTTTCTATATTCGTAGATATCCAATTCTTTTTTCTCAATTGTCATCTAAGCATCAGTATTATTGTGAACACTAATTAAGCACCAGAATGTATTTATCTTTACAGAAACATGAATGGAACTAAATGCACTACAAAAATTAAACAAGATTAAATTTTGCTTTTATTGAGATTCAAACTTAGGTGGTGGCGTGGTGCAAGCATATAATATAGGGAGCATCACCGATTATGATTGAAAATTATTACTACTATTAGTTTTATTTTAATTAGAAATGAGTTTATGCACAAGGTTCAGTAGTATTTAAGGGAACACCCTTTAAAAGTGGAATTGATCTTAGTGCTTACTTCATCAGCCAGCGAATAGAAGTTCTGTTTTTCCATTTTTATCCGTCCGCCAATATTAGATCTCACATTCCACTCACATTATCATTTATGACCTAAAAATATACAAGTGAGATATCTATTGCACTAACTTTCTTCCTCCCTCACTTTTCTTAACATGTTTTAAAACTCGTGTTGAAAAGAAATGAGATTTTTATTCGTGGACGTAGAGTATTTCTTAAGTACTCTTACATTATAAGAGTGGTATTGTTATTATAAATTTCACCAAATGTGGTGATTTATAATGCAATTAAACCAAAAAGGAAATACACTACATTGTTTTGCTATGTGGTGATGGAGAGAAGGAAATAGAGGCAAATGTGAAAGAAACAAAAATAAGACTGGCGATGCAGTTAGGTATAGTAAGTAGTGGAAGTTGCAGAATTAGACTAGACAATCAAGTCGGCAAAAAGGAGTGGTAAAAAGACACCATGGTTTTTTTTTACTGACTCAATCCAAACAAGGAGATTCACCCAATACCAAATATGGATACTAAATGGAAGCTAAATTGTCCTCTAATGTTTTAACAGTCAATCATCAGTGCCCACATCTTATGCACATATACAGATTGAATATACTAAAAGTGGCAAGTAAAGGTAGGTTTTTTCACAGTTTCCCATGATATAAACAAGTCAGTCTAGCAGATTGTTACTCCTAGATGGCAATTGAACCCCTATATATTTGCAGGTGCTGTTTGCGCTATACATAACATTGTCAATTATTTTAAATTTGTGTAAAAGCAGAAAAATGAGAGCCCCCCTTCTGTTATCATAATTCTGAATTCCAAAGCTGATGTCAATAGTACTCCTAGTTTCTTGACTCTCCCTGTCACTCGTAGGGGCATTCTTGGAAATTCACATGCAACGTTATTGTTTCATCAGGTAGAGATAGTAATGGTTTTTAGTATAAGTTGGTAGTTCTATTATTTTGGTTTTTATTAGTGTGAAGAAGTGAGGTGACAACCCCTTCGTTTTGCCCATAAGATAAAATAAATATTATCATGATTACGGCCAACACTAGCAAATTTTTGCTAGATAAAAACCCAATTTTCATTTTCCATGCAAAAACTTGCAAGCAAAGGTAAAATCCAGTTGATCATTTCCAAGAACTTATAACACAGTATTAAATCAGGAGCAGTTGTCAAATCTATACTCGAGTAAGCATTGCATCAGAGAACTGAAACCACATAAATTTTGAGAAACAACCTTATCTTAACATGAGACAACTCACTAGTATCTTAATCCAAGCCTAGAATCCAAATACTATAGTTTGGTTTTTGATATAAAAAAAACCACTGAATGAAATTATGGACTTGTCTGTGATGGCGCAAATGTTGATGTTGGCTATTTTAGGTGACCAGACACTGAGAAGAGGAACTAACTCTATTTACTTCCCACCTCTGGGTTGTAACTAAAGCCATCTACCTGATTTCTGATCAGCCAAACTAAAGCCACACCTTTGAATGAGAGAGAGAGAGCAGACTTGCACATTTATCTTAACAAGAATGGCTATTGCCTACTGGGATGGCCGTGGGCTGATGCTCTATCAAGTTTGGATAATGTAGTCAACAAATAATTTCATTAAGAACACAATTGCAGATCATAGAATGGCACTGCACATTCATAGGAATCGGCATAGCACCCTACCTTAAATTGTCTACATACATCACTTTCGAATGTTTAAGCTGACAATTAAGCGAATTAGCTAAGGAGATCAAAACTTGGCTATAGATTTCTATAGCGAACTTGCTATTTTTACATCAGAGAACCTAGAACCGACGGTCTGTAATTGCCACAGTCGCGGCTAAGACAAGGTGATGAGGTGCAAAAGGAACAATACTTAACTCCTAATTAAGAAAACCTCACTAAAGAGAGATGGAAAATCATGATGCAGTCTAAACTTAGCATGAAGGTTTTGGCTTCTTCAATTTTCACAACACATACCAAGAAATGGACAGTATCAAGCCTCTATGCTTCACACTTCTAAATTGCAGATTGGTATTAAAAAGCCCAAATTGATCAGCATTTTAGTGTATCAGTGAAGCTATCAAAATACCTTATTGAACCATGAGTATATTACACATGAAATGTGAAAATTAATCTTGATTCAAGAATTTTACATCATGTTATCAAACAGAGTAGTACTCCTTTGCAAAGAATGAAACAAGAAGTGAAAACAGACATCAATAACACAACAAAATTTTGAATCTTGCATTAGAATATAACCATATACACATCCAAAGTCAGCAACAATATACAGAAATGACTAAATTAGACAATTATACTCACAAAAGCTACAATGGCTGATCCCCCGCCATTTGGAGGCGTTTCTCAATCAATTGAACATTGAATTCGCCGTCGCTAACTTTCAACATCTCCGGCAACGACATTGAAACACCGTGCTCCATCAAAAGCCGATGCCGCGGTATAATCTTCCTCTCCAAACTGAACGAGAAATATTGTGGAAACCTCTTAATTTCCTCCAAATCTCCATTCATCTCCTTCAGAAAGTAGTCCAATTTGGGCGCGTAATTCCTCTCCACGCTGAACGTCAACAGCCCCGGCGATCGGAGCACCATATTCCTCACCTCGGCATACTCAATCCCCAATCTAGTCAGAAATTCAATCTTCGGCATCAGTGTGCGCTCCACACTCGAAACCAGAAGCACTGTGGTTTGCGACGTCAATTTGTTCGCCCCTGCGAAGCCTAATTCGGATAGAAACTCGAATGCCGGCTTCAATTGAGCTTCCAGATCGGAGACTAGGATCCTAGGGCATCGCGTGATCGACTTCCTAATCTCGGGGAAGGGGATTTCGACGGTGTGAAGCAAAAAATCGAAGATTGGGTAAATGTCGGCGTAGGGATCGGCGGTGAGGAGCTTCGGGTGCATGTCGAGGATGCGGCCAACGGCGGCGATGTCGAGCCCCATGGAGGAGAGGCATTGGGTGATGGAATGGAGAGCGGAGAGAGGGGTGGAGCGGAGTGTAGGGTTTAGGTCTAATGCCTTTTTGTGGTTTACGTTTAAGGATTGGAGGTAGAGTATCTTCCGACGGAAATTGAGACCAGAATCGGTAGAGGTAGAGCCGTTGCAGAGGCAGCCGGCGACGGCGGTTTGAGCGAGCTGCAATTTAGGCGGGGATGGAATTTGCAGGTGGAGGATCATTATCCTTTTTTCTTTTTTCTTTTTTCTTTTTTGTTTGGGATAATTTTCATTTGAGTAAAATCCACAAATTTCCAAGAAATTTCAGCCCATTTAACCACACTAATAATGGGCTTTACCGACAATTTCCGAATGGACGTTTTGTAATGGGCTTTCATATAAATCATAAAGGCCTAAATTGGATTCATTTCTCAGTTTTTGGTGTCCAAAAATATGTTGTGCTTGTTACCGCTTTATCCTATCTTTCTTAATTGAGGTATTTTTGTTGTTACGGAGTTCTCAAATATTACATTCCCCCCTGAAAGTTTGACACAGTTCACTATTTCGTTTCATCTCTGAAAGTTTGACACACTTCACTTAAAATGTAATATACCACATATTTCATTAACTCATTCCAATTAACATTTTATCATAAAAGTAATACTTTAAAAGTATACATCCCACCAACTTTTTGAACTCACTTTCCATTACATTTTTTAAAATTTGTGCCGGGTCAAAGTATGTCAATGTTTGGGGGACGAAGATAGTATGTATTAAATGGATGACGAATAAAATAACAGAGAATAAAGTAGAGAAAGGATTATTTTTTTCTAAAAATAAAATTGACTCAATTAACTTGAAACTACTCAAAATAGAAAAATCATTAACCTGAAACGGAGTCCTGTTCTTGTGTTGCTTTAGAACTAAGTCTCCACCAATACGCATAACACTTTATCTCTTTATCATATAGCAACAAAGCAATTCTTCATATACTATGGCCAATATTCTAAAAATGACCAAAAACATTAAGTCTTTCAATCAAAAAATTACATCATAGTAGTATTAATTAGGCATGTTAGGCCTTGTTGCACATAATTGGTATGTAAGCTTTTTCCGGGGGAATAAAAAAGAGTAAATCGAATCGTAAGGCGATTACTTTTTTCATCACTTTAGGTATTACGCGACTCCACGTAGACACTACGGTAGCAAGATTAAATTTTTTGGAAAAAGAATACCTAAATCTTCCTCTCTAAGATATCTACCCAAATTCTTGAGCTCCATCCTTTTTTTTGACACATTTATAGTTAACTTGGAGTATTATTATTTGATTAAATACATTGCATCTTGTATAACTTTTACTACTCCATTACTCCCTCCGTCCCCTATTAGGAGTCACTCTTTAACCGGACACAGGTTTTAAGAAATGTAAAAAAAAATTGATAGAAAAAGTTAGTGGAATGTGGGACCGATTTTTTTATATTGGTTTTATAATAAAATGTGAGTGAGTTGAGTTAGTGGAATGTGGTACCTACTTATTATATATAGTAAAAATAAAGTGTGACTCTTAATTGGGGATGGACCGAAATGGAAAAGTATGATTCTTAATGGGGGACGGAGGGAGTATCACAGATAAATCTTTTGGACGTCGAGAAAACATAGGGTGCAAATTTGTGAGTTTTGAAATTCTGACAAAATGATGTTTTTTATGGTTATAAATTAAATGCTACTGTAAATATGAGTTGCAGTAATGGTCCAAAATCAAAATACGGTTTGAGAAAAGAAAGACAAAGCAAAGGTGTCAAAGACACTTTAAAGCATTGGAAATCCGCATTTGTTTGTTGACTCGAGAACGGAAAATCAGTTAAGAGCCAGAGAATGGGGTTTAATTTTACAATAAAACTACACAATCAAATTTTGTACAATCAAAAATTGATTTATTTAAAAAAATATATAATTTATTTATGCATTTAATTAAAAAGTATAGACATACATATAGTATAGGGAACGTTCATAATATTATGGTATTTGTGTATAATTTTTTAAATTTTTTTAATCATAAAATATAATTAATGCATATTTTAATTCAAATTTAAAAAATAATAGAGAAATAATTCAAATATAAAAATAAAAAATTGAAAATAAGGCCAAAAACTAATAAAGTGTTTTTAATTTGTTAACCAACTATATTTAGTATTTTAATATTTAATTAACACATCAAAAGTACTAATATCATCTTGTTTTGGTTGTACAAAATTTGATTGTTTATCATTACTCTTAATTTTAACTCTTCAATTTCAAATTTAAATGGTTAATAATAGTAAAAAAAATAAACATATGCTTCTTATTTTTTAATCCGAGAAATGTGGACTTTAAATCGAGTTTTGACATATAGTTACTTGCATCGAAACTCATAAAACAAGAAAGATTAGTACTCTTTCATACTCACTCCTTTTTTTAGTGAGTTTCTATTTTGTTCAAAACCCATACTTGCCTCTTTGCACATTTTTTATTTTTTAGTTTCTTTGCACATTTTGTTTTCAATATTTTGCATTATGTTGTGTCTTCTTTTTATAAATGGTTTATATTTCGTATTTTATGTTAATTAAAAATCAATTTTAATAAGTGCAATAAGAAATAAAAAGTGCATAAAAAAGAGATAAATGAGCCCGGTAATAATAGTAGGGAAGAGATAGCTGTGGATAAGGTTGTGGATGTTAATGAATTTATAAGACATGTGGATATAGGATATATATGGGGTGAGGTTATGAGTATTAGTATTTCTTAACAAAGAAATGATTAAATGGATATGCATTAGTAATAATACTAAGTTATTAAGAGAAAATTTGCATATGATTAGTGATTAAAGGAGCATTTGAGATTCAAACTTCAATTTTGTTTAATTTAATTTTTGCCTCGAGGGGGAGGAAGCATTCTTCAATTCGAATTTTTAGTTTCTTACCTTCTTAGCATTTTTAATTACTTCAGAATTACTACTAATCAGAGTCTATTACACTCATTTAGGTTTTATAATTATTTTAATATATATTTTAAGTTTACTAGTAGTTAACAAAGATTATGGGTTGAGACTTGAGGTTTCCATAAATTTGGAGTTTTATTTAAATAAATGCAGGACTCGTTTAAAAAAAATAGGATATGAGAATATATGTAAAATAAGATAAGAAATACGGGCTTTATGTCAAAATATACAAAGATATGATTTTTTTTTTTTTTGATAGAACAGAAATTATCTAAATTTGTATAGTATATTAAATAACATGGTTTAACTTGACAAATTGGTGGTTACATAAACATGATTAAAGTTATAATTTTAGTAAAATTGGATAGAGCCCTTATCTTATATTGAACTTTGAGTTATGCTTGACTATAATATCAAACAATTAAAAATATCAATATATAATTATCTATCTTTGGCATTACTAACTTATCAAACACCCCAAGTATCTATTGCCATCGTGTTATATTGGTATTCATTGTTAGAAAGTATTACGATATTGATTAGATAAATTAATTCCACGCTCTTCCTTAACGCCTAACGGCAAGCATGTCTCTTGAGAACGCAAAAGGTTGAAGTTGCCCAAAAAGAATAGGCTTCTTAATTTACATGTAGAAATAAGATTTCCATTTTTAAAATATAAAGTTGAATGTTACTTCTACTTACTTGTAAAATAGAACTTGAAAACTGATACAGGAATTTGAAGGCATGAGAATTCAATTAATTTATTAGAATATAATATGTCTTGGTCATGTATTAGTACCATTTTTTCTACCAAATTGTTTTATACCTCAATTAAAAGTTATCTAACCAAATTGAAACCCAAATATAAAGTCTGATGAGTTTAATTAATGCTCTCGCTTCAAAAAAGCGTGCCTGTATACTGAATTTGTGTTGGGAATGGGCAGATATTGTAAGGGAGAATAAAAGTACGTTATTAAATCAAAAAAATGTCCTTCAATTGCAATCAGTAAAAAAACACTTGGCGCGCTTGATTTGATTATAACAACTTTCAAGGAACAAAACCCAGAAATTTCATTTCATTTCACTACTATAAAAATTGAGCTTACAAAACAAACCCAATTTCAAATTCCAGCCAACCAAGCCGAATCAGGAGTAACAAAAAAAAGGCCTCCAAACAGTACTACTTAATAAGCGGGCGGTACACCCTTATACCACCTCACCCATTTTCTTTTCCTTTTAAACACACGGAAAAAGATAAAGTACTAAAAAACACCCATCATAAATTGGGCGTTTCTAAAAGAGGACCATATAAAACTAGTCCTATCCCAATTTCACCCCTAAAACAAACAATAGTCACACTACTACTAATAAAAGTGACCATACTATAATTTTTTTATAATAAAAAACACCACACTTTGTAATTGTGTCTTCAAAATTGAGCTCCAGAGTACGTCTGGCCGAACGACCAGCTCGCCGGCGCCGCGTTGTTGGAGACCAGAGTGCGCCCATCGCTCGTCGTCACCTTGAAGGACAGGCTCTGCCCGTTGAGGTTCGAGTTGCTCTGCCAGTTCTGGCCCCAATTTCTCGACATTTGCTGCCACCCGGATTTCGACCCCTTGATAGAGACGGAGACGACGTCGCCGGCGCCGCCGACGTTGGTGATGAGCACGAGGTTGAAGAAGGAGTGGCCGTTGATGGTGAACCTTATCCCGCCCTTCCTGTTGCAGGCCACTCTGCAAATGTGTAGATTTGAAAATTAGGTTTTTTTGAAAATCGAAATTGGGGGGAAATTGGGGATTTACCTCCGGTAAGAAACGGGGACGATTCCAGCCTTGTATTGAGCGATGTGCTGGAAGATTGGCTGAGAGAGGTCGAAGTGGTGGAGGGGAGGGTTGCACCAGCCGCCGGCGTTGTTGGGGAGGGCGTTGTTGGGCGGGCAGAAATTGGTGGCGGTGACCGTGATAGATCCGGGGAGGCACCCCTTCCCGCCGGCGCAGCGGATCTCGTAGCAGGAGCCGCAGCTGAGGCCGTTGTTGAACATGGCGGTGCTCAGCGCCGCGGTGTTGGTGCCGTATCCCTGGCTGTAGAGGTTCCCGTAGCCGCACGCGCCACCTGTTTGACGAAATGTCGGAGTCAGAAAACAGTTTTATTTATTCTCTGCATGCAAAAAAATGGTGTTGAATAACTTTTTAGGGGGGTTTACCCATTGTGCCGGAGGCGTCGCTGCCGCCGTAGAATGTTGCATGTGCGGAAGTCCAACCGCCTTGGACGGACGACGCCGTTCCGAGAAAACCGAGGAAGAGGAGTGCAAGAGCAGCTGCCATTGTTTCCCTGCAGGTGAAGACACATTTACATGTTAATAGCCTTATTTTGTGGCGAATTTATGAATCTGGACTTGTACAGTTACCTTTGAGGTGAGATCTGGAAAGAGAGCAGTTGGAAGAGAGAGAGATTTTGAGATGGAATGAGAAGCGAATCAAGGAGGTGGCGACATTAAATAGAGAGAGCGTCTACAGTCTACACTGACTAGTCTCACAACTAACTGCAACTTTTAAGGCTGTTGGGGTGGGGACCATCAACTGTTTCACCACAATATAGTATTTATATTTTTCGAATAATAACACAAAACATAATCATTTTAATAACAGAATTTCATTGTGCCTCGTGATTCTTTCAAAAATTCTCATTTTCAAATTTTGATGATAAAACTTCAACATCACAGATTCACAATTCAATACCACATCACCATTTTGCCGCAAACACCTACCTTTATGCCTTTTCTTATCTCCATATCCCACTTTATTATCTCATTTTAATGTGTGACCACCAATTTTCCTCTTTATGGATTTGAAATACGATGTTGTCACAGGAATTTAATTTATTCTTCATTTTTTCACAACAAAATCCTGCTGCTTTTATTGTCCAACCACATTTTTATCTCTCTTATTTAATTCTACAACCCCAAATACTATAGGCTTCAAATTTTCGCCGCTACTTTTTGCCTACATTTTCATCTCGTATTTGTACCAAATAATATGGTTTAATTTGAAGGTGTCAATTTTTCTTACATAGGTTTTGAAAATTGACACATTGTTTGATTGTATTTCAATACAGTGGGCTGTGGGCTAGGAGAGTAAGCTTGCGAAAATTAGTTTTAGATAACCGAATTCGAACTTTAAAAAAATGTGGGTTATGGAATAAATCTGAAATAAATTACTCCTCATCCGTGATAAAATGTCTTGATTTTCCATTTTAGTACTACCTATGTAATTAAAAGCTTAATTTACTTTTTACAGTTTGCGTAAATAGAACTCACACTCTACTGGATCGTTTTACTTGTATGAAATTAAAATTGAAATTTACTACAATTCATTAACTTTTTTCTTGCTCACTTTTCTTTACCATTCTCAAAACTTGCACAGAATTAAAACGGGACATTATGCTAAAATCCTATCATCATCTACAAATTAAGATCACTTGTAGTATAAGTTAGCCTAATTATTGAAGTTATATAGTACTATGTTGATTAGTCAAAATCATTATATATGAAGATTTTCATTATTTGATTTGTCATGGCTGTCATGATCATATCAAATGGTTTACGAGATTTGAACATGCCATCCATATCTGCATGGAAAATGATGTGTGATTACCGAAGTAGTTAGCGATGAAGTTCTATATTTTTATATATACAATATTGAGAAACGATTTGCTAATTGAGGACTTTCTGTTGTAAGGTGAATTAAAGTTTTATTTATTCTGTAATTCATGAGGTACCATTTTATTTTAATAACTAAACATGACTATAACTAGAACAATTACAATGAGATGCTTGAATATATGAGACAACTATGAAATTAACAAGAAAACAATATTCTTTAAAAATTACTAATAATACAGATAATTTACTTGGAATGAAACATCATTATGCTCACAAATTAATAGGGTAATTATGTCAAAGTAATTAAAAAAATGAGAATGTGAAGAATACTAGCAGTAATAGTATAAAGATTAAAATTAATTTTATGATGTTGAGAGCTTCAACAAATTCGGCTGCACATGCAGTATTTGGCGACTAGTTCAGAATACAAAATCATTTTGGTAATCTAATTTCTTTTTAAAACAATTAATATTTCGAACTTTATCGTTTTCTTGGGCTGCTCACACCTTGTCATAATTTGTGATTATGGTAATAAAATGTAATAAAAATCAAAATTTGAATAAAAACAGGAGGGAAAGTTACAGTTTTGGCTTTCTTCGGTGCATAATCTTTTGTCACTTTCATTTGGGACCATTTGAATTTTCAATCAATTGCGTTTTCATCCTTTATTTTTAAGGAATTACTTCAGTTTATTTATAACTTTATTCTTTTGGAAGAAATGCTAACACTTTTAGAAAAGGGAAAGATAACAAAATCTTAGTTTTCTAATTTACTTTCTTCGAATGATTTTAATAATTCAAAATATGGACTACATTCTAAACAGTTAGAAAATTATATTTTGCGCATACACATATACAGGTTTGTGTTAAAATAACAACACTTCTTAAAGTAACATTATACCACCATTCCTAGCCAATCATTTGTACGCATGGACGAATAATCAGCTGCCATGTGGCAATCATAAAAAATGGTAAAGGGTAAATTTTCGCGGGCGGCAATATCCAATTCTAGCATATTGGATATTGCAGTCTAGCATGGTGTCACAGTGTCATTTTAAGAGGTGTTGTCATTTTAACGCACCCCCACGTACACATATATAAATCAAGATGTTCAAATGTGAAACTATATTTTAAAGAGGGAATTTTTTTTTCTAGTCCGCGAACTTCGCTAAGGTATCAATTTTGTTCCATAACATTTGAAAATATATCTTTCGAGGTCCATTAACTTGATGTTTGAGCAACTTATTCACTACATCGTTAAGCCCGTTTATTCTCTCTTTTTTATTTAAAAATTTAATTTATTTCTCCTAATTATTTTTGCTCCTTTATTAAAAGAGAGAAGAAAATTGGGGATGAAGAGGGAAAGAAAGGGCCAAATATAATTAAGAGAGATAAATTTAATATCTTAATAAAGAAGAGATAGTAAATAGGCTGAAATGTTCTTCACGGGCTTGAGGGTATCTTTGTCCAAAAAAGATTTGAAACAAAGAAAAAATAGTTTAAATAATATTACATCAAAATTAGTGGTCCTTAAAAAATATTTTGAAATGTTAACCAAAATTGATATTTTGACAAAATTGACCAAAAAAATATTCTCCATACACATTCGAACATAGAGATCAACGGTGCGAAAATTTCGTTTAACATATTTAATGTCATTACTTTTCGAGTACAATGATTTTTATTGTGAATATAATGGTTATACACTTTTAATGCAATGATTTTATTATTTATGGTTATTAACTTGTTATGATAAAATTGAATTTTCACTTTAACTATATATATATGTACTATTACTACAATTTTGGACAGATTTTTTTGTTAGCTAATAAGTTTAATTGTATAATAACTCAATTGGATACTCATGTCTAACAACGATTTCATATTGGAAAATAGTGTTTGTCTTCTTTCAAGTGTCATATTCGAAGATCAACAAGTAATATCCCTTTACATTTTATAAAAATACTATTAAATCCATCACACTTAACTTTATTTTAAGCTTTTCTTGTGTGAGGCAGCATTTGGTCATTTGACAAGAAAAGAATATCTTTTACAATTTCTAACGGTCAATAACCAACTTATATTTTTTGTTTAACAGAGATATTCTAATACTAGTAGAATAACTTTTCTTATGAGAATAAATCCTGACCGTTGATCTCGAATATAATCACCTGCTCAATACCAGAGGATGAGCTTTTGTGCTGTCTCTCTCAACGCCCTTTCCACATCTAATTCCATCTACCATTATTACTTTATATTTTTTCTGCAATAAAATTATGATTTACTACTAAACTCCAAAACACATAATTTGCAATGTTGACCTGCAGAAGCAGAAAATATATTGTAACAGCAAGATCTTTAAAGCAGATTGTGCGGTTATGGTTATGGGCTTTAAGCTTGATTATTTAATTAACTGACTTGACCATAATGTAAAGAAGTGTTAATATTGAAGTAGAATTCAATTTAATTATTATGTTGAAGATGGTGTAAAACATCACATTTTCTTTGGTTATATGGTTGTTGAAAATCCGAATCACATCATATATATAATGGGGAGACTTTTACAAAATTTAAAATGTCAATGCTTTTATTATTATTTTACATTCATAGTCAATAATTCATTGATGTAAATAAAGTTTTCTAACGATTTAATAAAAGCTAGCTATTGTAATAAAGTTTAAAATGTGTAATAGATTCTATAAAAACATAGTAGTATATGTCTTAATCTATTGCCAAGGTAAATAAAATCTTTCTGAGAAATACAGTATATATATGAATGAAAGCAAAATGGTAAATACTTACCAACAACAAGTTGACTAACTGCATCGGTCTCCACTAGACAGAGTTTATCGATCAGCTTTAATTTAATGCGATTTAATTAGAAATTTTAAATCATAAATTCCAACTATAAATTACGAACATTTAAAGTTTGGGTATATAATGGAGTTTGTAATTGTACATATTTGATTACCAAGATATATACGAAACAAAATTCTGTTGTCTGACATAATAGTACGTACATATTCGAACTTTTTTTAACATTTTAGTATTAAAAATAGATTTATAAGCATTGATTGATTTAAAATAAATCGCATATTAATCATTGTGTAAAACTTTCAAAAAAAAAATTAAAAATTAAACTTAAATATTTGTAAATTTAAGATTTTTTTTACTAAATATTGTATAATTAATTCGAATCAAGCTCAAAATCATGTTAGGATTTAACATAATTTTTTATATCAGTTCTTTCTTATTGATACATATAATACAATAAATAGCAAAAGTAATTTTTAATTAAATTCAATTTAATTTAAAATTTTAAGAATACTATATACATGTACAATTTATATACATTTATCTTTTCTCAATGCTAATTGCATTACTTTTCATTTTACATAGCATTATTTAGATTAGTACTCCATTAATTTCGTTTTACATGAGATATAGCAATAAATAAGTACTACTTGCAATTTTTCATTGACCATTGTATTAGTTGAATTAGAATTAATTTTTTATTATAAGAGATATAATAATAAATACTACGTGCATTATTTATTATTTTCCGTCTACAATATAATATTGCATTTGTTGGATTAGAATTATCATTATGCATGGATTGACTTTGGAGTACATAATTATAGACTTTCAAGTAGATAATAAAATGGGCAGAGAACATAATGATGAGAAGTTAAGCAATAATTCCATTCGGGAGATATTGGAACAAAAATTATTTCGAAGATTATAATTTACCAACAACTCATCATGTAAATAATTAATTTTATTTTTGAATAAAGAAAAGGCGCAGTTGTTTACATGAATATAGTAATTAAATCATAATTATTTGTGTGAGAGTTCAAGCACACATTTGAAAACTAATTAAACGAGCCATATATATACTATATCAAATAAATAATTAATGTTTTGTACGAGAGAAAAGAGAGGGCTATCGTCAATTATTTAATTTCATTTAAAAGTATCCCGCAAAATATGATGAAATGAAAACGTACAAGTTCATCCACGTAATAATCATAAAGAAATATGCAAATAATTGCACATGAAGTTTGCTTGAACTGGATTATTTAAAAGATTCGTCAGATTTCTTTATAAAAGTTAGGTTGTGTATACAATTTATTAAGAGATCAATAAGTGGCTCTACCATGATAAATCATAGGATTGCGTAACTATATCTCAATAATATTAAAGTCATAATTCCCTCCAACAACAATTCAAGTAAAAGTTAGGACAAAATGTAAATTTCACTAGTCTTCTTGATATTTTTTTCCTTTTTATTTTAGCCACGTAACATAAATGTGTACTCCATAAATCATAGAATTATACGAAAAATTAATCGTTTTTGCATTCAATTTTTAAAAACACTAGTCTTACATTAATTATTTTAGGTGAAGGGGCCTTTCCCATTGGCCCTCATCGCCCCACCATTGCGGTGAAGGGGCCGTCGATCGCCCCCCTCCCCCAACGAGCCGATGTATCGGCCTATGCTGATGACGAGGGCCCTTTGATCGGCCCCTCTATTGTGGAGAAAGGGCCGATAATCGGCCCTCTCAATTTAATAATTTTTTTTTGTATTTTGCTATGGAGGAGTAAAGAAAGAGTTAACGGAATAAGAAATGCTTGGAGGAAGAAGAAGAGCGGCTGTGAGTGAGGAAGAAGAAAAATATAACCCTAATTTGTATTTAAACTTCTTTTATTAATTCTAATTGGGCTTATTAGTGGCCAATAAATTTATTAAATAAATAATAGGATCAATTTTTTAGTATTCATAAATAAATAAGTTGTCACATATTTAGATATTCATCTAATTATATAATAACTTGTCACATATTTGAGATCAATTAAAATTTATTTCATGTATTATATTATTTTTGCATTTAAATTTATTTAATTTGATAACATATTAAAAATAGAAGTGCAAAAAAATAAAAACAAAATAGTGATGAGGTGGAAATGAAATGGAATGGGAAGGCCCTTCCATTGCAGGGAGATAGGTCATTTAGTCAAATGCTGATGTGGAATGGGAGGGCCCTTCCATTGCGAATGCTCTAAGAGTATTCACAATGGTTGAGCCGATCTCTAGGCCTTGAGTTCGGCTCTTATCTGCCAACCATTGTGGAAGAAGGGCCTAAGAACGGCCATTTCTTCTCTCTCCCTTTTGGCCGATATATCGGCCTTGGTCTATGAGTGATGGCCGACGATAGGCCTCCCATTGTGGAAGAAGGGCCGATCATCGGCCCTTACACATATCTTCTTTTTTTTTTTTCATTTCATAATTTCTACACTATAAAAACTCCATAATATTTTTCTTTAAATTTGCATCTCATTGTATTTTTTTTTCCATATTGTAATACAACGAAGATTTGCGTATTAATATTTTTGCGTTAAAATTTATTTAATTTGATAACATTAAATATGGAAGTGCAAAAAAGATTAAAACAAAATAATGATGCTGTGGAAATGAAATGAAAGTGGGATATACCTTTTGGAAGGACCCTTCTATTGCAGGGAGATAAACCCTTGAGTAAAATGCTAACGTGGAATACATATAAAACAAGATTTTAAATATTCATCAAAATTAATATTGAGTGGTGTATTTTGTTTCGAAATGTTTAGTAGTGTACATTATTTTGTGAAGATTTACTAAACAACACACGCAAAACTCTTAAGTAGTTTTGTTTTTTTTTTCCCAGAAAGAAAAACTTCAAGTGATCTCTAGTTATGCAATGGAAATAAAAGAGAATGAATAAAATTTAGCCCATACGCATCTTAATTTCTTTATACTAGTACTATATTTTAGAGATGGATCATGTTTAAATTTTTCTTAAAGTTGGAATGTTGACATTACGAAACATATCAATTTTTGACTTAGACATTATGAAATATGGAGTACTTATTAATTTTTTATTTAATATTAATTTTTTTTTCAATATTAATTCATTGATTTATAAATATTATTTTTTGACTCAATATCATTAATTGATACTACTCCTATATTTTGTGATGTGGGTTGACATTAATATATCCTTGCACTTATATGTATTTAGTTGTTAAAATTATTATTTTGAAAAAGTTCTCTTTCGAATATTTTTTTTGTTAGGTACATCAATATAGAATTTCAATAAAACAATAGATTAGTTTAAAAAATCCGTTAAATAAGGATGGTGTACATAGCAGCGTAAAATCATTAATGAAGTGCAGCGAAATGCGCTTTTACATGACATTTGTCCATTGTCGCGATACACGTGTGGCCGCAGACACGACTTAAGCTGATGGCTGCGCCGCGATCAGTGGGAGTTTTGTCTGATTATATGAGCCGTTCAATTTCTTTATATTTTAACAATATTTTATAATTACTCCTTTTATTTTCGATTAAATACATAATCGTAAATTTGTTCTCCACTAATATCAAGAATGTGCGAGATTTACTCAAAAAAGTTTAGTTGGCGCATGATAAATCGAACACTTAAATAAATTGCGTACATTAAAAAAATAAAATGAGAATTGAGAAGTTAGTTACTCATTATAAAATAATTTCTTTAGGGTCGTGAATTCAATTTTAAACAACGCACTATGATATAAATAGTACTGTATTGGTGTTTTAATTGAGTTCTTAGTAGTTGTGTTAAGTACGAGTATTTTTTAAGAATGTATGCTGAATTCTATAAATTATACTGTGTCCAATTGTGATTCATCCGATCCGAATACAACCAAATGCAGTATCTGGTAATTGATTCTTTAGCAATTTTAAATACAAATCGAATTATTATCAAAATTAGGAATTGAAAATATCATAATTCATCTTACTTAATTCAGAGTATCTTAACATGATACATCCCTCCCTGCGTAATCCAATCATTTTACATACCTGAAAAAGATCAGGACCACACAATAAAAAGACATACACAATTCATTCTTAAAGATTGTATCGCCAACCCCAGGCGCCCCCCACCCCCGGCCCGACATCAGTGAGGGGAGTTAAATCACGGTACTCAGCAGCCCACTAGAGGGGAGAGTTCAACCCATTGTCCCACCGGAGACCCACCTCCACAAAGGCCTCACACTTGTGCCCGAGAGATGGCAGTCTCCTCACGGTGGTAGTGGGATTTGAACACCCGCTCATTGTTACAAATCTCCACCTCTGGAGCCAACTGAGCTAGCCCGTGCGGACAAGACATACACAATTCATGAATCAAACTTGATGGAAAATAGCAACGTGACTTTTATTTATATCTATATATATTCTAGTTAAAACGATCTAAAATATTTTTTTAATTAACTAATATTATGTACGTAGTTAAAATGCCATTAAATATAGTAACATATATACTTAATAACTTAAAAACGAAAACATACAATTATATTATTATATTCACTTTTGATTCCAATTTATTGTTTTTCGACATAACTAACGCTATAAACTGTAGTAAAGGAAAAGCAAAATTATTACGTGTGCATATGGTGTATGTGCATTGCTAGGGAATATTTTGTTTCCTTCCACAAATTAGAAAAGATAAAAGGCAATGTTCAATGTATCATGGTTGTATGCCACAATATAATTATTACTCCAAATATGTGTCACGTCGGATCGATACTACTATTACACCTTCGGAAGAAGTTGGAAAGCAAAATTCATGTCACAAAAATAAATCATGTATAAACTAGACTATATTTTAACCCTTTCTCATGTGTAGTCTATTTTAAATTTTTAAAAATTAAAGTTATTTACACATTAACAAAAATCGAGCGACACGTACGATGGGAATGAGATTATTAATAAAGTAAGTGATGGAAACATAAATAAATTTAAAAGTTCGAGACCGAGGTGTCAAACCCAGATAAAACTAGAATAAATAAATAAATAAATAATTGTATTATTATTGTAATATTTATATTTAGACATTGTTCTTTGTTAAGAACAACTTCCGAGTCTGACATAATTTTTAAATGTACTCCTATTAATAGTGCCCAAAATTTTGATTTATCTTCCTTTTGTATGCTTACATCAAAATTCATTGAAAACGTGTGAGTATTATAGTGTTATGAATTTTATTGTTGAAATTTTAAATTCGAAAAGTTTGAATCCAGTCGACCATGGTATTAGAGTAGAGCTATCTTTGGTCAATAACAATTTCAAAACCCAATTCAACGACATTAGTGGACCGGTAGTCGGTCAGTTGACCCACTTCAATCCGTCTCCTATTGTCAACCAAACTTCTAATTAAAAAATTAATTTCAGATGCCAAACTAAGAAATAAACAGTTTTGATGTTAGCGACTCGACTAAACGGTAGAATGATAATGTTTAAGAGCAGAGATTTTAGACTTGTGCAAAACCCAAACTCGTGCAAAAAAATAGAATCAATCGGGAGTTTTATTGTATATTCTAAAATATTGATAGAAAACAGATGATTTGAAAAGTAATATCTCACACCATAAATTAATAAAAGAAAACAGAGATAAAGAATTGCTAACCAGCTTTTGGAATTGGACCGACAAAGATCAAAGTAATTAAGTTGCAGAAATTTTCTTTGTCTGCCATAATAGTCTGAACAATCGTTTTCTGGTAGTAATCATAATAACTACCTGATTTCTTATGTCTAAAGAGTTAAACAGATGATTAATCATTTGCAAAAATGAAAAACTATCGTAATATTCTCACGTAAAAATCTTGTGCACGCTTTTGCTTCACTTTTTACTTAATTATATTTAAAATAATAGGAGTAATAATTTTATAATCGGCGGACTAATCAAATTGTACTACTACTAATCAAAGTTGCATTTAGCAATTGTGTGAAGCATTAAATTAAAGCGCACGCGCATCAAAGAAAGCGCAGTGTGTCTGCAATGATGAGTCACCAAATTGCAGAATCACAACAGCACAAAAGAGCTTAAAACAATAGATATTGTAGCTGCCAAAACATACTCTATTAGTACTAAATTAATACTAACAACGTTATGTTTTTAAATGTTATACTAGTAATAAATTATTACTATTACAAGTATATAACACGGAGCAGTAAACATAAATAATGAATATTTTTTGGTAAAAATAACGAAAAACAATGAAGACAAGGAACGACTCTGCGGAAGAAGAGATGGAGGCACAAAACATCTGCAACACGTACTGATGCTATTCCGTTCCCCCTGGAACGGAACAACATTTCATCGTTATTGATGCTCTTAAACTATAAGAATTTATGAGCTAATATCAAATAATAAGAATTAATGAGGTGTCTTTTAAATTAGCTTTGGAAAGCTACTATTCCGTGTATTTAAAGATATTATTATTATTATTATTGAGTCTGGTATAAGATTGTATTTGACATTACATTATACTATGATATTACATGGAAATGTTAGTAATTTATGTGTAATAATCAAATGAGCATAGAAAATGTGTATACATGAATATAGATCATGATTCATGATCATTTGTAAGTTGAGTCATGTTGTTTGATTCTTGCATGCAATTGGCATGTATTAATCAAACTGTTGAACTCACTATTATTGTGATCCACGTGTATTCTGATTTTCGATACAATTGCTTTATAGAAGAAAACTATGAAATCTTTCTATAGAACTTACGCATCTCTAATGTGACTTTTCTGTTTTTAACACGTTCTTCTTCGTGAAGAAATAGAAATAGATAAAAGGTGAAGTAGATAAATGACCACATAAGTGCTAGTCGAATAGACTTGAATTAATTTAATTATAGCTTAATTATAATTGTCGAATAGACTTGAATTAATTTAATTATAGCTTAATTATAATTGACTAATCCACATTAATCTAATTCCAATCCATTCACTTACATAAACATAAACATGTTTATACTCTGTTTAAGACACTTTTTATATGGTTAGGATTTCAAGTTCCTTTATAAATGGTCGACGTTGACTACCCTTGTTCACTAGTTTTCTACTAGTGGTCACTCTACTTTGGCACACTAAACACAATGACAATTTTCATTTATGAAAAATGTAGGAAGACTTAAAAACAAAAATAAGAAAAAGTGAATATGGACATGAGCTAATTATATATTTGAACATCAACATTTAGCGAAAATGACTTTGTCTCAAAGTAAAACTATCTTATAAACATATCGTGAGGTTACTATTGTTCATCTAAAAATGAGCGAGTTGTCAAACTGCCTACACGTAAATATTCTTATAGAGATTCTACTAAATATCAATATGAATATTAGTATGCCATATTGCAACACCTTTTATGTTTATGACTTTTATATGATATATGGAATTAATTCTCTCCTAGGCTGGAAAAGATTGATTCTCATCACTACGGCATAAGAATGTAGAATTCATTACGTATGCAAAGGATAAGGATAATGAACTGCATTAAAAGGTACGTATATATTCATATTTATATAATGAATAAAAGCTTTTTATTCCCTTTGACCTAAATTGACATAATTAAGTCTTTATAGGACCAATACTCAGATTTTTTAGACAGCTTACATGAATAGATGCTGACCCAGAAAGAATTTGAATATCTAAGCAGGAATTTCAATATGTGGTTTGGTTTCGATTAGAAAAGACTAAATAAAAAATGCAAAATTTATAAATATCGATATGTTATTAAATGAATTTGTTGGGTAGTGATATTGGTCCATGATGCTATATTTAAATTTTAAAGTATGGTATACTATTTTTACCTGCACCAAAAATTTAGCACTGTTGAATTTAGCGTACATCTGATTTCAAATTCGGGAAAAATGTTAAATTCAAACAGTAGCAACTCAATTTATAATATGCTTCTTCTTAAAGGAATAGATTGCGAGTTTGATCCACATAAGATGTACATGTGTAAATCTCAAAAATATATTTCACACACAAAAATTTAAACAAAAATTATGGCGTGGAATCAATTGATTGGAAACAAAAAACATCCTCCACACACCGCAAAGAAAATGAAATGGAATCTAGTACTCGTATTATTTGTCGGTAGTGGTTAATTTGGGCTTCGGCCCATTTGGGACATATTTTGTTGGTCTTAAGACTTGACTGGGCTTTGTAAAATATAGTACTACTACTACCTATTGAAAGGCTTCTTGTTTATTTAGGCCATTACTTATTTAAATACTACTGGAGTACTACTACCACCCAATATGGTTTTCCATTTTAATACGAGTATTTTATGTTCCATACCTAAAAATCACATATATTTATTGGATTTAAGGATAACACGTGTAATCATAGTTTCATCGGAACATCATTATACGGGTAAATTAATTTGATATACGATATGTGATATTTTTAAATTGACAGCTCATATAAATTTGGTTTAAATTTATTTTTAAGAGTTGATAATTTTTATTATAAGTGACATGACACTAGAATCAAAACACCGACAATACTATATCAACGCATTGAAAACTCCCAAGTACAATTCTTCTATTTCATTCCGCTGCCACTTCTATATTCATACTTCTTGTTACTATCTATTTTAAAACTTAATAATAACACATTTAACTTGTGCTTTTGTGATGATATTTGGCGGTACTTGTTGCGATTAAAGTTGGGCAGAGTATGTATGGCCTACAATGAGTACACGTTTGAAAATAACAGAATAATTTGAAATACATTAATACTCCATAATTGATATGTGAATCGACAATCGTACGAATGAATTGCTAAATTATTATTGAAAACTGAATTTGAAAGATTATAGAAACGATAGAATGAAATCATTCAATTAATTCATTTCAAGAAGGAACAAAATCAATTAAATATAGGTCACAATCCCCAATGGAAAAAACTAAAGCAGCAAATTACTTCTCCTATCAATAGTAATTTTTTCCGAGCATCTGCGAGATTAAATCTGTGAATTTTCGGCGTGACTAGTTTGATTCTCATTATTGTACTTCTCTGCTTTGCTTTTTGCATTTTTCCTTGTCTTCTTCTCGTTTTCCGAATTTGGACTAGATTATTTGTGGTGAAGGCGATCGCAGCTTTATGCTTGAGCGATAATTGGAGTATGAATCGAAGCCGAAAAAGCGGCAACTCATGGCCGCTGAAACTCTCTTTAGGCTTAGAAAGAGGCTTTTGCCAAATGGGCCTATCGTTTTTCCCAAAGCCCCTTTTGTTCCATCACACCTTAAAATGGATAGAATTCCTCATCCCTAAGTTTCGATTTTCCACAGCCTTTTGCTTCGATTGCGACGTTTTGCGATTCTTTCCGGCTAGGAATGGCATACGCACTCCACATTTTTGTTTGGTAGCTGCAACTGATTTGATTGTAGGATAATTGTGTGAAGTTGAAAAATTGTGCATTTTACATTTCCATTAACTGATTGTTTGATACTTCTATTGTCTTTCATTTTGAATAATGAGTCAGTAGTGTTATTATTAGCCAAAATTAAGCTGTTCATTTAATTTTCTTTACATATAATAAACTGCTTATCTGTTGCTGTTTGTAAGTGATTTTTGTGAGCTTCACTTGATTTTTATGTAGACGAATGATTACGGTTTACTGTTCCAACATGACTTAATAATTGACGAACATGTATTGCTTCGGATAAGGATAATGTATGTATCATCTAAAGATGAACCAATCCACTGCATTCCACAAATAGGAATTGTAAACATCCCCACAAAGTTGGATCAATGATTATGCCATTTTGGTCAAACTAAAACTGCTTTGGTGTTATCCTTCTTTTCTAGGACAATGAGTGATTAGATTGAGATATTTTTGTCATGACCACTCATTGTTGCTTTCAGGGCGTGCTTGACATTAGCTGAATCTGCATTTTGAGTGGAAGTTGTGAACGGAACTGGTAAGACCATAGTTATTGACTGGGATAAATATCATGCACTCTGTTTTGTACTTCATAGCTGCTTTGTGGCATGGATGAACATGTTTGACCACCTCCTGATGGCCATGTTAATAAATATAGAATGTTTATTTCCTTTCCTCCTAAATTATAGTTTATGCTGTTTCATATTTTGACTAGATCAGGTTTGGATAACTATTGGGATTATCATTATATATACTCCCTCCGTTCCCTCATAGCCGAGTCGCTTCTTTTTTGCACTCGTTTTAGGAAAATCATAATAAATAGTTAAAGTGAAAAAAACTAAATTAAGAGAGAGAATAATATAGAGTTTTAAAGTCTTCTCTACATCATTCTCTCTCTTACTTTATTATTTTTCCACTTTAACTATTTATCCCAAAACGAGTGCAAAAAAGAAGTGATTCACTAAGGGAACGGAGGTAGTACTTTTTTAATGGAGTGGGGTGTAGGGGACCTTAAGTGCCATTATATGAGTCTACCAATATCTCTTTTATAGCTTAACATGGAAAGCTGTTTCCCTGTTACCAAATATAAAATCTGATTCAGTCTATAAGCCATTAAGATGCATTCTAGTATAATTTAGTACTGTACTGATCAGTTGAATGAGTCAACTTATAATGGAATCCAGATGATGCTAAGCTCTCCGAATTCTTTTTGCCTACTGTCCTAATTCATTCAAACTTTGATGCTGTATTTCTCATGCAATGTGTATAATAGTAATGGAAAACCGGATTTATACGGCATGAAAACAGAAAATTTTGTGTGAGACCCATGCACGCACACGTGCATGTGCCAAGCATAAAGAGACGTTAAAAACGCGATATTTATCTTAGCGACCAGAAACTTTTCCTTTTTTACATGGTTGCAAGATAAATTTGTATCAATGCGTAATAACACTAAGAAATGTTCCCGTATGCTGCTTTTAATTTAGACTTACGGTGGCGATTTGCATATCAGTATATCACTAATCCAGCTCAGATTTGAAGTACCTTTGAACTCGATTTGGTTCTAATTGGCGGCGCGAGTTGGTTTCCTTAACTTAGTCTATTCCATACTTTTAACTAGGATTCTCTCCTTAGTGATGTATTTAGCACAAATAGGAAAATCTTTATATCACCAAAAAAGCATATAGCACAAATCTAAAAGCAGTCATAAATTTATCTATGGCCCAACACCACTAGATTAGAATTATGTAGCTTAACAGCATATGGACTTGTCCACCACCAGCTACAATGATAAAGCTATATCCACTGTTGACAATGACCATTTGTTTGCCAACATTTTCTGTACACTTGCTGCTGACTTGATCCCTTAATCCAATGTTGTTCTTGTTTACTGCAGTTGAGACACTGGATTCACAAAAATCGACTGATGGACTTGGAGTTTCACGTCCTCTGTGTAAGGTAGCTTAACTTGCCCTGTCTGATACATTTCGGCCCCATTTTCGACTATTGCTTCTTGATTGTTGAAGGGCACAATGTATGCATTTTCATCCAGGAGTTGGGAGATTGAGGTCATGTATTCATACTCCCATAAATGAGTTAGAGAACAAGTTCTCGGGAACTTGTGAATCTGTGGTTCTATAACCTCATTGGCAATCACAGGCTGAATAAAAGAGTCTTCTACTTTTTGCTCAGGAGGCTTTGTTAGATTCTTTTTCTTGTATATCCGACATAGAACCCAATCATCCAACTGAATACACAACAACAAAAAAACATAGTTATTCTCAGATCTGCATCCAATTCGTGTCTATTTCTTGTCTCAAAAACCCGAAAACAGAGTAACCTCAATCTTGTAACTTACCCTCATGGAGCCATTCTGCTTGCTCGGATGCGGCCTTGAATCACCCAGTCTATATTCGTGCATGATCCAATCAGTCTTGACGCCTTTCGGCGGCTTCCCCTTGTAGAAAACAAGAGCCTTCTTCACACCTACGAATTTTGATCTGCTGTAGATCACTTTGTCTGTGCCTGTAGCCTTCCAGTATCCTGAAACAGCTGCCCGATTCGGGCGCACACCATTCGGATACTTCCTATCTCGAGGGCTGAAGAAGTACCACTCACTCTCTCCAAACCCTGCTTTCTCTGTGTCATGCAAAAACAAAAAACCTATCAGTAATAGTAGTAGTAAATGAGATACCTCTGTTTTCAAGAATGTTAATATTTGTTTACTAACCAGGTAATTCCCATGGATCAAATTTGTAGATATCGACTTCGGGGATTATTGAAACTGGGCAGGTTCTGGATGTAGCCTGGTTTTTGAGATAGTACATGATCAGCTCTTCATCAGTGGGGTGAAATCTGAAACCTGGAGGAAGATCAGTGCTGTATGTGCCTACCATTTTCTTTTCTTTCTGGTTAAGAATGATATGACAACTTAAGGCAAATTTACTCTGTTTTTGTGTTTATGTGGTGAAGAGAAATGCTATGAGGAGAAGGAGAAGGAGAGGGAGAAGTGTTTGAAATGTTTGCAAGGCAATAGCTCCTCTATTTATATCTCAACATTTTTGTCATCTTGTGAGGTAAAATCACTTGTGATTGGCTGCTTTCTTGACTTTACACACACACATACATATTATGAAAAGAGTGTGCTTTTGGGTGTTGTTTTATGTGAGTATACATTATACAATGAATGATGCCATGCTGCACCAATTGCGATTACTTGGAATACTACTTGCTCCAATTGTTGATTTTTAGACCTGTGTTATTTTATTTCTTTTCTTGTGGATAACAATTGGGAATATTCTATTAATATAATCCCTTTTTTGGTTAAGATTTCTTGTTCTTTTATGGTGCTTTAACGAACTGCGTTCCAATAATTTAATAAAGTAGTAGTATTTGATAGTCATGGTGTTGGAATTATGGAGCTTAGGGATGGGAAATAAGAGAATTTTCGGGGTTATTCAGTGTGGGTCTTATTTATATATGCCTGCCAATTGTTATTAAAAATAAGTTAAAAATAACACTCATCTAGGACATCGTTATATGATCGTGTTGTGTAGTTCTAATGGAATCAGTTGTGATACAGTTTTACTTTATGAAGCTATTGACATTTTTGCGATGAGGACAAAATGCTCCATTCATCAATTGTGATGAGCCAAAGTTGTAGCATAAAACACGAGACAAAATCAACAGGAAGTACACACAGTCTATCCCAGAACCAATAAAAGATAAGTAGTAAGTAGGAGTACTACTCTTTTATCTTTGAGCTCGTGATTTAGGTCAAATTCTTAAAAGTTATTTTATTTTTTGATAGGTGCATTTTAAATTGACCATGCGGTGTGAAAATAGAAATTCACACCTTTTTAAGAATGTTTTGAAGATGGATGCCCAACCAAGAGAGGAAGCATGCTACTGGATCCTTGGGCAAACATAGAAATATGTTTTATCGATCATAACATTAATACTATAAGCAACTCTCTGTTGCTTTCTTGCTTAAAATATATCGATTTCTCGCATAAATATATCTATCATCATCGATTCCCTGATTCATATGTTTGATCAAGCTATTGACATGAGCTAATCAAATTTGATCTTGTGAAATTTGATTCTTTACTTTCGTAAGCAAAAGTAAATTAGTTTGAAATTTATAATTATTGATTTTATCTAAATCTTAATTTGTACGTGTGTAATAAATTTATTGATAATCATTAGTAGTATTAGATAAAGAAATTATCTTGAGTTTCAGCTTTGAGATACAGTACTGAGTACTCCGTTATCATTTTAGCTTTTCCGTTTAGGAGTTTTTTTTTTTTTTCGTTTAGGAGTTAAAGTTTCACTGTTACACCTACTATTATAGTACTATTTTTTTCAATTTGAACTAGGCCTCTAAATTTAGTCAAAATGTACTAAACTCATTATCAAAACTAGGACTGTGCCCTTGTGGCGGATATACTACTCCCTCCGTCCCACATAATTTTACACAGTTTGCCTTGGCACGAGTTTTAAGAAATGTAATAGAAAGTGAGTTGAAAAAGTTAGTGGGATGTGGGTCCTATTTTTAAAGTATTGGTTTTATAATAAAATGTGAGTAGGAATGAGTTAGTGGAATATGAGGTCCACTACCAAAAATGGTAAAAGTGAAATAGATAAAATTATGTGGGACAGACTAAAATGGAATATTGGGTAAAATAATGTGGGACGGGGAGGATCATACTATAAACATCAAATCACATAGGCGTAATCATGTTTAAAATAGTAGATCAAAAGATAAACATATAATTAGAGGTTTGTGTTAAAATGACAACCTCTCTTAAAATGACAACGTGACAACGCTTATACAGCAATATTATAAACGTTACACAGCAATATCCAACACGTTAGACAGCAATTTATAAATTGCTGTCTAACGTGTTGGATATTGCTGTTCAAGAAAAATTGTTGTTTAAAGCCAAAGCATATTGCTGCCCGTCTTTTTTGGGGGTTTTTTTTTTTTTTTGCCACGTGTCAGCTTATTTTTCGTCCACGTGTATAAATGATTGGTAGGAATGGTGGTATGGTGTTATTTTAAGGGGTGGTGGCACCCTAACATGCCCCTGTAATTAGATTCACAAAAATAGAAATAAAAATAATTTCACACTTGACCTTTCATCAAATTCGAGTAAATAATCAACTTTAGAACATAAAGTTTGAAGTAGTAAGTCAGTTTACAAAGTGACACGTGTTCTTAATTTCCTCGAATAGTCTAGAAAAGAAAGATAAGCATTAAAAGAGATGGTATAATTTTATAATAAGATCTGATTTTTTTACATGTGGCTCTTATCCAGCCACATCACGATTAGGCATATAATTGCTCCACATCAGCTTCTTCAATTCAACGTTAACACCGAAGTAATCTTTTTTAATTAAATAAGGGTAAGTCTCGATTAGTTGCACGTGGTAATGCTTTGATCCACATGATTAATTTACCTTATCAACACGTGTCGTGGCTGATTTGTGCTCTACTAAAAAAAAAATTATATTTCCAAGAAAAAGGAAAATGCAAAACTTTTGTGTAGTTTTTGCTAAAAATAACCGGAAATTATATACCTTGATAAGAAAAAAAAAATCAGTTTCTAATAGTAACATAGTCGGTTGAATCAATTCCATGAAAATTCTGTAATAATAACCGAGCCGTAATTTATAATTATTTTTTTTATCGAGCTCTCATAATTAAAATTAAACTGTGCTCCTTGATTAAAGTTCCTGATGAAATTATCTAAAAATCCTTTCTCGATAAATTAGGGAATTTTAAGAGGAAAGTTACCTCCTAGTAAAATGTGGGATTTTATTGGTTAATAATTTTGTGTCCATTCAAGTTCTCAATATTTAATTGCCACGCGCACTGGTCAATTGCTAGTGGGCTTTGTCTTTATTGACTATTAGATGGAATTTTTTTAGCTTAGATTCCTTAATTACTTCATCCAATCTTTATTTTTGGTCAAATATACTCTACAATGACTTCGTTCGACTTATCGTTATTACATTGGATAATTGGATTGATTATACATACATACACTTAATCTTTTTTATTAGGTGTAAAATATAAAAAGGACAAACCACCTTTATATTGTATTTTGTAGAAATAAAACTATCTATAAATTAGTATGACAAATTTATTAATAGCCTCGTTTTAGTAACTATAGTATCATCGTATTTAATTAAATAACAAAAATAATTATAATTTATTCATTATCCCTGCCGATCCGATTAATAATGTTAAGAGAATTCTATACACATCCTTCTTTGCTCACGATTGTTCATTGTCATGATTCTGGTATAGTATTTTATAATTTTAAATTGGGGACAATTGGGTTGAAATAGTATATATATTTATTAATTTTATTATTTAATTAAATATATGTCTATTCCGAGTGAGGGGAGTGATCAACTGCTAACTAATTAGCAATTTCAAACTAAGACTAAATCTTAGCCATTAGATTAGAGCATCTGCAATGGTCGGCTAGCGACCGGCTAGCCGAACCATTGCAGTCGGCGAGAGCGAAATCGGCTAGCGCTTCGGCGTGGGCTGGCCGATCGGCTAGCCGCCATTGTGGCGGCCCGATCGGCCAGCCGATCGGCCAACGCCCATTTTTGTTTTGTTTTTTTTTATTTTAAAAAAAAACCTATATAAACGCGATTTTCGTTTCATTTTCATTTGCACCACTTGTTTTAACGAGTTTTCTCTCTCTCTAACTGTCGTACAAGAGCATCATCGAGCGATGGATCACAACAACGAGTCCAGGGATGCAGCACGGTATGCATCCCGGGATGCAGGGGGGGTTCAGGGGTCACCGGGAGGGGACACGGTATATCGGCCCTCGCTTGATTTTTTGACGGCTTCGTCTCACACGTCGACCCCAGTGGAGACGCAGTTCACTGGCGATGACCTTCTGTCATTGCATGATATGGGGATCGATCTCGAGGATCCGGATACTCCCGTTCCGGCGAGGCGGGCCGCGCCGAAGAAGAAGACGAGGGGGAAGGCCAAGGCGGTCGGCGAGTCATCGCAGCCCGCTGTTGACGACACCCCTGGCCGGAGGAAGTGGACGGAGGATGAGTACGCCGGGGTGGCCAGGGGGTGGTTGGAGGTGTGCGACGATCCGCTGGTTGCGAACAACCAGCGGGTCGTCAACATGTGGGCGAAGATCAGAGCTGCCTATAGGAGGCACTGCCCGCACGGGAAGGACTTCAGCAACGAGGAGGTCCGGAAGGGGTGGGAGCGCACCAGGGCCGCGGTGGGCCGTTTTGCGAATTTGTACGCCAACGCCCTCCGTCAGCTCAGTAGTGGGCAGAATGAGGACGACGCCCGGAGGATAGCCGCGAGTCAGTTCCCCTTGGAGGGGAAGTATAAGGAGTTCACCTTCTGGGAGTGCTTCTTGTTGCTGAAGGACTCCGAGAAGTTCCGGGCGGGGTGCGACGCTGGGTGGCCGAAGAAGCAGCCGCGACGAACTATAGCGGCGACTACAGCGGCAGCAGCGGCGGATCCCACGACCTCGCCCCCGGATGCCGAGGAGTTTCCATCCCCTCCTTCATTTACCGGTCGCCCCGCCCGGTTGGACAGAAGCGGGCGCAGCGGGCTGCGAGGGGCGGATCCCCCCTATCGCCCCGCGAGGTCCAGTCCTCCGCCCTCCCACCCGCCCCACTCGAGTACACTCTCCATTCGCGTAACCATACGCGGGATCAGATGTACAAGGTCTTCCAAGAGTGGAAGGCCGCCACTGACCCCACGGAGAAGATGTTTCTTCACGAGATGCTCGAGAGCATGCGTGTTGATTTGGAGATCGCGAGGGCACGGCTAGCGGGTTCCGACGTGGGCTCAGATACCACGGGTGGGCGGCAAGCGGCGGCGCGACGGCGACGGCGACGGCGATGAGGAGTAGAGAGCGGCGGGGCTCGTGTGTGGAAGCCCTTTTTTTTAAAAAAAAAATCATGTACTTTTTTTTTTTAAAATCTTTGTACTTTTTTTTTAATGGAATGGATTATTTTTCCCGTATATGTGTCGTAAATTTAATTCCGTATTTTAATCGTAATTTTAATTCCGTAAATGTAGTATATTTTGAATTATTTTTATTGCGGCTGGCCTATGGCTGGCCTAAATCTGATGTGGCAGGTGGATTTTTTAGTGTTGCTGACGTGGCGAGGGGAGAGAATGGCTGGCCTATTGCTGGCCTAAGCACCATTGCGGATGCTCTTAGAAGATCTAGTGGTTGAAATAAAGCCACATGAATTATATTTTTAATTAAGAAAATTAATAAATAAAATTAGAGGGTATTAATGTCAATTCCCTCTCATTAAAATCATCTTAAAACTTTAAATTTACGTAACTCTCTCGATTTAAATTATTTTTTCACAAAAAATATATCAGATTAAAGATAATTTTATAAGGATTCCAACAAGATCTCAATTGCATATGTTCCAACGATGTTCGGATGATGAAATTTGATATTTTTTATTTTAGTTTTCGTAAATGTTGATAACCAGATTTTTATCAACAAATACATTAAAAGATCTCAATAAAACCATGTAAAAATCTCAATAAAACCATGTAAAAATTTCAATAAATATGTGTTGATATTTTCTTGTACTAGTCTTGATATTCTTATGTCGTATTGTTGATGTTTGTAATACGCTATGTTGATTTAAAAAAACATTCACGAAAATTATCTTATGATAACATAATGACGAAATTACTCTTTTGTTGATATTTTATCTACTATTTATTGAGATTCGTAAGATTTAATCTCATCCATTTATTTTAAAATCTAAGGGTGAAGATTTGGTCTTAATTTTGAATTAAGGTGCTATAAACATTAGAACATGGCCCTTACGAGTGAAATGAATACTAATATCAATAGAATCGCCCCACAAATTAATATCGAGTTAATTATTATGCTAAAGACTCAAGGAATATAAAAGGCATCCAAAATAAAACTTGACCAATATCGCAAGGTCGATTAACATGTTGAATTTTTTGTTTAGTCTTATTTGTTTTTTTGCATTTAATTGGCTAACTATTTTTGGCGCTAGTAGTCAGCTCGTCTAATTTCAATGACATAAAATTATTGTGAATACGATGATTGTGTGTGGACACATATATGAACTCCGGCATGTCATATCAATATCATCATCCGTGAGCCAGACCGCAATATATATTTTTGGAAAATTTCGGTATTTTTTTTTATAATTATATGGAGTATTTACGTAGTTAGAATTATAAGTTATATTTATTCATAAGAAAAGGAGTACTAATATTAGTGAGATATTTTTGGAGGAAAGATAGCATGGTGGGGAATTAAGGAGCTAGCAGATGAGGTCACGGCTGCTATTAAAATGATGCAGAGAATGTATATTTATATTTCTGGTAAGCTTTGTTAGATGGCATGATTATTGATTACGTACAATAACTTTAATTCTTTTTCTGGAAATTGTAGCGACAATAGTAGCTTTCATAATATTGGGGAACAGTTGTATTAGGAGAATTTTTTAACTTTGGCATATACTCCTATCTTTAGTAGCATATTTATGCCTTTTAATCAATTTCTTTTTCTAGATATCATAATACTCCTTCCGTATGCTATTAGGAGTTTAATTTCTTGGCGGCATAGATTTTAATAAATGTTAAGAAAGTAGGTAAAAAAATGTTAGTGGAATATAAGTCGCACATATATATATTAGTTTTAAATGAAATATGAGTAGAATGAGTTAGTGAAATATGAGGCTCTATTACTATTTATGATAAAAGTGAACTAGGAAATCTATTTGCAGACGAACTAAAATGGAAAAACGGGACGCGGACGGAGGGAGTACTTAATATAGAGGAAATTATCATACGGCAGCAAATGTAAAGGTTGGTTCTCGTTTAAGAGAGTGGTATTTTTTTTACTTGAGCATCTAGGAAAAATTTCAAATACTTATAAGTTTGCTTGCGAGCATGTACTAATTTAATTGTAAAAACTTAAAGCTTAAATTGAAATTCTTTAAAGAATAAATACAAGAGAAACTGATGGATTTTATACACGACTGCTAAGATTTAAGAGTTGAAAGCATATTGGACAAATATATGACGGACATTAGATTTTGCAATAAATGTAATTAAATTAAATTATGATATAAAGATACATACCTGGGAAAGCGACCTCCCAAGTTCATGCATGTTTCTTTTTTGGTCCTAATCTTATCCTTTAATTGTTGAAATATAAATCTACTCTATATTTCTCAAACTTCTCCGAATTCGGAAATTAAATGAGAATTGCATGCAATAAACAAATCAGATTGCAGGAATTAATCAAAAAGAAAAGAAGTAAAGGAGAATTTCATTGACTTGGCAACCTCCATTGCCATTAAGATTTAAGCATCTGCATTCATTGGTGGCTCCTTTTTTGAGCTTATCTTCAAACAAAGCTGCAACCAATTATTTCTCTATCTTATTTTTTAATAGCTTGTACAAAGATTTTGATTCTATATATTATCGCATTTCTATATACTCCATCAAAAGAATCTTGATACTTATATTAATTGTTCAAATATAGTATAATATAGTTAATGTGAAATTATAATTTAATCCCCAATATATTGTCATCTAATTGGGGGTAAGTATAATTTTAACATATTATATCATTCACCACCCACGTACAGAAGCACGTTTCAATTCGAAATTAGAAAGATAAGCAGATAATGTCATACTTGAAAATATTAGAAAATAAGTGAGTATTTAACTCGGAAATATTTTTAAATTTTGGAAGAATTGTCATCCACCATGATTGCAACTTGTAATTAAAATTAAGAGATTTTTATCCTATGTGCAGTTGCAATAAAATAAACTATTCAATTTTAGATAACTATGAACATGCATACATCGTACTATATCTCCCTAGCTAGTTATATGATATATTATGCTTTATTTTCTTTCGTCAATGTTATAGGGATCAACTTTGACATAATAAACTAAGAGAAATAACACGAAAAAAATATTATCACACAAGATAAGAGAGAGTTGAATCTCTTTAATTATAGGTATAAATGACACATTTAAATTCATATTAGTGACACATTTACACTTATCTTGTTTAATTCTAGTCATTAATATGAATTTAATTCTTGGCATCTCTTTCATGTTTTTAATACAAATAACTAAATCCTTCAAAACTTTCATTTTCTAATCACAAAAAATATACAACCTGACCACAGTCAATCCTAATTTATTTTTTATGCAATCTGATCCTATTTTTTCGAAGTCAAGATTGTTGAGTCAACAGTCTACAGTTAATGGCGATGAGTCACGCTGTGGAAGTTGGAAGAATTCATCCCTTATTTTTTTTTATCTAAAATTCTAATATGCCACTCCATAGTTCATTTCAGTCCACTAATTTGATGAATATATGAAATGGGCCAGATTTTGGGTACACTATTTTATAGTATGGGCCTGATTACAAATTAAAAACCCCACATCACAGATGGAAATGATTGTGTTTCGGATTTGGTATACAAAATAGGCCTTTTATTCACAATTATTATTTGCCACGCATGTACCCAAGTTCAGAGCTTGTGTCATGTTTGGTAAGAAAATTAAATTTATAGATACTTCTAAGGATTCGAAGTTATTTCGAATAGTCCATTTCTTATCTTTCAACTGGTTAAATTTACATTGAACTTATCCTACGCTTCGATGATGAAGTAAAATCAACACCTTTAAAAATAAATGATACCAACCGGAAACATAGAAAACCGAATATTTATGTGTATAGCATAATTGTACATGTTGAAATTTATAAACCCTACCCGACCCATAATATATTACCACCTTTTATTTATTTTCTAGTACTAGCTAGTATATCTCAATAATGGCATCCCCACCTATACTCATAATAGTTTTGGTCGTTGTATTTCAAAGGTCATTTATTCTCTTGTACGAAAATTAATATAAGGAATACCTCTTCGGATATCACCATTGTTTTTGGAAAATCCTTTACTTCCAATTTGGCACGAATGTAGAAATTAGGTCTTTTTAAATTAAAGAAATGTAATATGACTCATATGATAGCTCAATAATGACATGCATACTCTTTTATGGGTTAATACTTAATTGTGATTTAGTAGGTGACTGTTATCTATTTTACAATTTCAACACTGTATATATTTGACATCATGCAATAATGTTACGTATAGGTTTAGAGACCATGTAAAGTTAGTGGTTATAGTTTGAAATTTGAAGTATATTAATGATGTAGATATATAAAATAAGTAAACTTTCGAACAAAAGAACATCTATCGGGCTGATTTTAAATTTAATAATACTCTATATATGATTTTTTAAAAGTTTTCATTGGCTTTCACTACCCCCTTATTGAATTTACTTGCTTACTACCTCCGTCCTCAAAGAATATGCATTTTGGGTTCGACACGGGTCTAAATGTAAAATTGGTAAAGTAAGAGAGATGTTGAGAGAAAAAGTTATTAAAGTATTGTTAGTGGAGAATGAGTTTCACCTTATTATTGATAAAATATTTTCAAAAATTAGAAGGTGCATAATCTTGTGGGACGAATTAAAAAGGAAAGAGTGCATATTCTTATGAGGACGCAGTGGTACTATTTTGTCTGCTAAAATTGAGAAATCCTCTATGTTTACTTATGTTGTCTTATCGACATGCATTGATCCATGATATTATATTCTCTTATCATAAATAATTAATTAATCAATCTATTTTCCAATTAAAAATCTTAATTAATTAAATGTATACTCAATAGTGGGTAGTGTACCGTTGCCTCTCGGCGGTTAGTGACAGTTTACAAATAAAATTGGTTTGAACTTTTTCTTTTCTTTCATTTTTTAAAAATGAAATGACATGTACTATTATTACAACCGAGTTAAATTGAACCAACCAATTAAACGGGGTAAAAAGTAAAAACAAAAGACGATGCATGAGTGTATGTTAATCCATGGCATGCAACCCAAAAATTAAAAGATGGCAGGATATAATCTTTAATATTGGTTGTTGGGTGTGCTGTGAAGGTTGTATATACGTAATACATGCGTGTAAAATAGGTGGATATATATGGGGAGTATTTAAATTGAAGGAGGGGGCAATCATAATTAAATATGCATGATGTAGCAGACCAATTTATTTATTTCATGGCAGGATGGAAGATAGAAAATAGCATTCCAGCCTTTATAAAGCTTACCTCTCAATTACATCATCCCAAATCATAGTATGACCTAACATTACCCCACACCCTACTTTCATTTTCACCCCCTCCCCTTAAGTAACTAATTTTCTTAATCTAGACTTCTATTAACATTCACGACGAGGCTAGTAAAAGAAATAATAAGTGAGAGAAACATCTTAATTTAAAAAATATAAAATTGTTGCAAATACTACTCCTATGTAATTATATTTACTAGTCTAAATGATTATGTTTTTTAAAATAAATAAAACAAAAATACATACTAGTACGTAAATTAGTAAATATTTAGATTTCATAAAATATATGATAATAAAAAGTAATATCAATTGATAAAATAAAGAAAGAATGAATAGGGTAAGTAAAGAAAAGAAAAAAAATACTAGTGAACTATGGACCTTTATAGTGAAAGCATAATAATTTAACCACCAAACTACTAATTTTATACCATTGCCATATCTGATAGGGGTGATAACTCATCTATGGATGAAATTTTATGAAAAAAAATAACTCATCTAGGATGGACATTTTTGTTCATAAAATTCCATCCCTAGATGAGTTATCACTCCTACCAAATATACTAAAAAATTACTAGTTGAATATATTTATCTAAAGATAAAATGTATTCCGTAATTAGTATACTTAATAATGAAGAGAGAAAAATGCGACTAAATGAGTTAATAATAAATTATTTAAAAACAAAGAAATATGAAAAATAAATTGGAACAAGCAAAATGAAAAGTGTGACATAACTGAACACTCTATTGCATTAGTATGGTCCTAATACTTGAACCAAGATATTCTGTCGGTTCATATATATCATTATAAATGTCCTTGGATATTGAAGTCTAATAACTTTATCAATAAATTAATAGGGCACCACTAAATTAAATAATTCCACAAAAATTAGTCCGATAGAAAGTATTTTCCATATCATTATAAATGTCCTTGGATATTGAAGTCTAATAACTTTATCAATAAATTAATAGGGCACCACTAAATTAAATAATTCCACAAAAATTAGCCCGATAGAAAGTATTTTCCACATTTACACAATGACAAGTCATGTATGCATATTAAAACATTACACCCTGTCCCATAATACACGAGACATTAGGTTTTCTGAAAATCATAAAGTAGTTATTAAGTTTACATGAATAGTTCATTTGACAGAACAAAATTAAAATACTACATAAAAGTACATCTTGATAATTTTAACAGAAACAAAAGGTGAATTATAAGGTAGCCACGTATGTTATGTGAGTTTAGCTCAATTAAATGTGAAGTTACAAATAATTGGCGGAGCGGCCGTGTGCAGCCAAATATTAATGCATATTTTTCAATTGGCTTCCCTTGTCTTTAATGACAAATTCAATCCAATGCATCATTTCAAAATTATAAATAAATTCTTGGGAGTTTCACAACCATTTTAATTCAATTCACATTTAAGTGATAGTACTACAATTCAAGTAACATGGTCTAGGGTATAAATTCTCTGGCTTCACATTCCTTGGGCAAAAAAATAAGCATTTAATTTGCGAAAGTAAATTGTGATTTGTAAAGAAAAATAAAATGTAATGCTTGAGATATCTATTTCCGAAAGCGGTAAAATAGAAAGAAAATTCACTCTTGGTCAGTAGTAGATATTGCATTTATAAAGTAAATTGTCATGAAACGTAATTTTCGAAAGTACTTGAAATGGCTGTAAAATAATGTCATCTCTATCTCTCATTATCTATCTCCATATATGCAGACACAGTAACTGCTATGGTGACGTAATAACAGAACTTAGATGGATCCGGAATAATAGATTCATTTACTACGATTCTATAATTCCCCATTATTTACAGTAGAATTCCATAAAATTTATACTCCCGATGTCCAATTAAGTCTCACGTGCATACCATAAAATAAAAAGCATACTCAAAATTATACTATTACCCATTAATTTATACTAGTATTATGTTTATATTATGCACAATCGCGTTCTAGACTGGATGAGTGAGAAGCCGTGAGCCAGTATATATGTGTTGTGCAACTCTAATTAATTTGAGTTCTTTTGAGAGTGATTCAAAAACAAATTTGTATGGACTTGACTTAAAGCGGACATTATCAACTTATTTGAATTAGAGCTCAGGTGGGCTATAGGTTGAGCCTGAATGAGCCCCGGTTAGGGTCGGGCCCTGAAGGACTCGAGTTAGAGTCGGGCCCAGGTTGACCCAGGGGCCACGGCTGAAACGACTCATGTTTGTGTCGACTGCGTTTCTGATGTGGTCTCGGTTTGAAGAGAGGTTTGTTGGATACAAACTCATTCCACATCAAATGAGTAACAAAATTCGAAGCAATATATAAGTAAGTTGGAAGCAGTATCAGTATAAATTGATACTACACATCATCACGGATGAAAGACTGTTAGGTGAAAAATACACTGTAATATGTGCATTAATATTTTCTAGTATTTCACAAATAGAGTCTCCTTTTTTGTTGATATAATTTTTTTAGAAAAAACTGATAATATATCAGAGAAAAGAGTTAGTAGAATATTATCCTAAGTATTATTTTTATAATAAAATATTAGTAGAAAATTAAAGTTAATAAACTATGCACCTACTTTCTTTTATATTAAACATAAAATGAAATTCAGTGGACAGAGGGAGAGCATCATTTATGTAAAACTTGAATTTTTGAAAAATCGAAAAAAAAAAGAATGCAATCAGAAATAAAATCATGGAACAAAACATTTCATCAAAATAGCACTACCTAGAAACCAGAGGTAGCTCAAATGTACCATACCATTTGCCTCAAATGGTACCACAAAATTTTATCAATGATGGTTCCTCCTCATATATGTATAGTGCACTATTTTCTCGTATAATAATAGATTAATAGTGGAGTATAATGCAATATAAGGCTTAATTGGAACAATAATAATTTAATATGTTTATATATACGATGTAACGTGTGCGCCGATTCATAATAAATGGGTCGACCGTTTGCGGTGTAAGTTGACATTTGCAGAAACCGTGTTAAAATCATTTAATTGCGGCTCAATATTGCGACATAATTTTGTCTAATAATTTAAATTTAAATAATAGAGCAATATAATTGTGTGATCGGTTAAAAACTAAATGGTAGGCTCTCATTATTATGACATGCGACAGCTGCAGGCAAAATTTATTCTCTATTAATCAGAAAACCTGCCAAGTGGTTGATGCCATTTATAATTTCAACTTTATAATTATTACCATTATTATTACTATTGCTATTTTTTATACCATCGTTATTTATTTTTCTATCGTTATAACTTTTTAAGATGTACCAAGTTAAATGATGTTTTTTCAAAATTCAGTACTTTATATTTTTTTTATATTTTGTTAGTATTAAGTAATTAAGTACTACTTAACTAACTAAACACTACTGTGAAGTAGTAGTTTTTTAATTTTTATGTCGGAACAAAACGCACTACTTAACAAGGAACTGAAGTATTTATTTTTGTAGTTGAGAAGATCAATTTCATTAGAGTTGGGGAATATATTAATTTATTTGTTGTTTCTTCCTTTCTGCTACAAGGTCACAATAATTAGCGGAAACTACCGAAAATGGACCCCCAAACAAGTTGCATCGCAATCATAATTTGTCCTGTAGTCACACCCTACAATCTTTATTTGTCTATTAAATTTTTAATACGAAGTGTAAATGCTCTCAAGGAATAAAACATCGTACACTTGTTATGCTTAATATAAGTGTTTCGGACCGTCGAAACCCAAATTGGTGTTTCAAACTGATTATCATCCAAGTGGTTTAACACATCTTTAAAAAGGTAGGATTTCATGTTTGATCTCAATGTAAATGCTAGGTTTGGCCCCTATACTAAAATCGAATACTAATTCCACCCAACTTAGTAGACATGTACTCCAAAAATAGCTACAATTATGAACTACCCTTTTATCACACGATCGAATGCACGAACAAATCTTGTGGTGAGTTCACATGATAGTGAGAAGCATGTTCGAGCACCAATGGAGACGATTTAAATACGGAGAAGGCTCCGTATGCAATGGAGAAGACGACGGCGCTTGCCCGAAATATAACGATGTAGAAGAGGAGAGTTAAACAAGAATTGGGATGTAATCAAATGCAAACTTTAAATACTGTACAAACTTCAAACTATAATCTGGACCGTTTAAAAATGTCAACAGATGACAACATAACGGCAACAGAAAATGTCAACACAGTGCCAACGGTTGACGCTGCGTTGACATCAAATTCTTGAAATTTTACTATGCATGTGTCGACACTGTGATGAAGAATTTTTGAATTTATACAATACATAGAGTTTGCATTTTGTCACTACCCATCGAAATTTTGATAGAATAGGGTTTGAGGAGTATAGTGTGAGGGGGGTGGGGGTACTTACAAATTGGGTGACTTATCTGTAATTAATGTATGAAATAGTATGATTTACTCATTATTGGTTCTTTATTTTTGTTATTCCCAATTTTTGCTTGTGATAAATAAAGCAATAAGAATAGAATGAGATTGCTTGTGATAAATAAAGCAATAAGAATAGAATGAGAGTAGTAATTAATTAACGTCCTCTTAACCCATAATTTCAAAATGGAATTTGAAAACAAAGTTAATTTCAAATAGAACACTTATTTATCTAACAAAAATTGAACTCAGATAATATCATCCAATAAATCTCTACATAGACAAAGCTAGAAGTAGCGAGCTCTTGAAGTGGTAAATACGGTGAAAACTCAAGCTAAAAATGGAATTTTCAGGCAAAATAACACCATCCAAATAATATTTTATCTATATAAACAGGTTTTTAGTTAGTCTTTTTTTTTACTACATATAGACATTTATACCTTCCATCTAACCTCACAACTCATTTTTTTGCTTCCTTTCACTCTGAGAGAATGAAAGTACACTGTTCGAAATCCCAATGCAAAATCTTAGTGGCCCCAGCAAATTATCTACTAACCCATATGCACTACTCATCATTTATAAGGCTGCTCTCACCCTGACGTCATCACTCATCACACCATTAATTTCTTTGACACAATAATGGTCACCAATTTAATGTTTCTTTTTTTTTATTAATATTTCGTTTTGAGAATATAGTTAGTTATAAAATGAACGTGAAAACACGCCTTAATTTCTCAAATCACATGTCCCATACTACTTTTAGCAAACTAACTCTATTTATTTCTTGACACACTATATATGCATGCCATCATTGATCATACCACCATCACCATATATATCTCCTGCAATTGAACAAGGCCCTCTCCTATCTATTCTAGGTTGCCAACAAGATTAATTGACTAGGGTCTAAAGTTAGTTATTATTCACATCCCTTTTTGGAAAGTAACAAATCAAAAAAATGGTGAGATCCAATGGCCAGGAGAAGATGGAGTTGAAGAAAGGTCCATGGACTCGTGAGGAAGATCAGAAGCTTCTTGCTCATATTGAAGAACATGGCCATGGAAGCTGGCGTTCCCTCCCTGCTAAAGCTGGTAACTATCAATTAGTAATTCATTTTATTATTATGAAGAAATAAATAAAATGTCTATCTTGTTTTTAGGGTTACAAAGATGTGGGAAGAGCTGTAGATTGAGATGGACTAACTATCTTAGACCAGATATCAAGAGAGGCAAATTTAGCTCCCAAGAGGAGAAGGCCATTATTCGACTCCATGCCCTTCTTGGCAATAGGTCTGAAATCTCCATTCCAAATTTTTCTATACCAAAAGAATAAACCACATATTAGGGTTTCATAATAGTATATTACAACTAGAAATTTTGGGCTATTTTTTTCTAAAAATTTCAATGAAAAGTTTCTAATTTTGTGTTTTTACAAATGTTAATTGGGTTTTTACATAATCATAGGTGGTCAGCTATAGCAACCCATTTACCAAAGAGAACAGACAACGAGATCAAGAACTACTGGAACACCCGGCTGAAGAAGCGGTTGACCCGGATGGGGATCGACCCGGCCACCCACAAGCCAAAGGAGACCCCGGGCGGCTCGGCCCAGTCAAGGCAGGCGGCCGTGGTCAGCCACATGGCTCAGTGGGAGACCGCCCGCCTCGAGGCCGAGGCCCGCCTCGTCCGAGAATCAAAATTTCTGTCCAAACTTCAACTCCTTCAGAAAATCTCCGTGCCGCCGCCGCTTCCGCCGGCGCCGGCGCCGGCCTGCCTAGACGTGCTCAAGGCGTGGCAATCGTCCAACAGCGGCAGCGGCGGCCTTTTCGTCCTCGACTCGCCGACTTCAACACTAAACTTTTGTATTAACAAATTAAACGGATACGTGGAAGAGAAGGGTATGTTCAATAATTTGGTGCAGGATGATAATATTTCGTTGTGTTCTATGAATAATCTAGAAGCTTCCATGGATCCGGCGATGTTGAGCTCGGAATGCTACAACAGTGGGGCGAGTTCGTACGCCGGAGAGTTGGAGGATAACAAGAATTATTGGAATGAATTGCTCAATTTAGTGACTTCTCCGGTGGAATCGCCTGTGTTTTAGTGTTGTATCATTAACTAATTTGATGCATGCAACTTAATTAGGTTATGAGAATCGGACCTTGTCATTTTGTAATAATTGGTTAGTAGCGATTTCAATGAAGTCTCTACACAATTATGTACTACTACTATATGACAAGCTTTGGACTTGTATTTATATTATAATTTCAAACTACTACTTCTATTACTGCACAATCATATATAGCTTTTCGTAGTCTATCGGATTATCAAAGAAATAGATAGTGTAAATCTAGGTTTTTCGGTGTTCATTATTGGTGGTAAATTAGTCAAACTAACAATTGTATTAAATTTGTATTCGTATGCAATTTGAAATGGACATTTTTTTGGGCATCGTATACACTGCGCTTAGATCATTATATACACTTAATGCACTTAAGTCATTAAATCACCGCAACAAACTTTATTAAATCACAACATATTTTCACATTGTCGTTTATTGGAAAACTACAAAAAGATTGATTCCCTGATTTACCCTTACGGCATAAAATAAATCTTACTACTACTACTACCTAAGGTAATAATCTAGGCGGTTGATCACCAATCTAAGGGCTATCTTAGTTTTGCTATAAGAATTGATTTTAAACATATATTACAACTGAAAATAAAAGATCTTATAAATAAGTTAATCATCCGGATATCATTATTTTTAATTTATAATATTTATTACTTTTTTAATAATTTGAGAAATTAAAAAATGTATGAAACAAAAACAATTTTCAACATTGCCCAGTTAAGCACAACCCACTTCTCAAGTGGACCTGAGTTGGGTTAGGTCCAAATTTATAGAAAAGAATTTGGGTCACTTTAGTTGTAGGTATTAAACAAGCTGTGGCTTGGGCCGACCAACTTTTTTTAACCTGACCAGTGACCCATCTGACAACTGTATATAGTGCGTTATCTTTAGGGGTGAGCATTCGGGTTTCGGTTCGTTTTTTTGCCTAAATCGGACCAAAACCAAAAAACTGAATTTAGTTCAAAATTCAAACCGAACCGAATCCGAAAAACCCAAAACCGAACTTCAACAACCGAACTAAACCGAAAAAATCAAAAAATCAAAAAACCGAAAAAAAAATTAATATATATAATATATTTCATTTTATATAATAGAATATATATATCTATAAAATATAAAATATAAAATAAATAGAATATATATAATACATATTATATAGAATATATTAAAAGAATATAAATATACTATTAAAAGAATATAAATATATTATATAGATATATTAAATTAATAGAATACAGTATATAATATTATATTTAAAATATAATTCGGTTATTTGGTTTTTCGCACGAACCGAACCGAAAAACCAAAAATTTTGTATTTTCAAAACCGAACGGAACCGAACCGAAAAAACTGAGCCGAATTTCAAAATTTCGGTTTGGTTCGGTTCAGATATTTGGTTTTCGGTTTTTTTTCTCACCCCTAGCTAGTTATCTCATTGTTTCATTTTTTTAATTAATAACTTGGCTTTGTGAAGTCTAAAGGGTTGGAATAAAATACTTTAAAACATCTACAATCATTTCAAATAATATTATTCAGAGGGAATTTAAGGTTTTTTTTTCAGTGGAGAATACTTATTAATTAGATCAGATTTTATTGTCAAATGCATGAAAAGTTTATTGAATATGGAATCTCCGTATTTGTGTTTTGTTATATTTTAGTGTTTATGATCTTATATATAGCGAGGTCTTGAAAGTTTATTGAATTAAAGAAGCAATTATAGTACTAATACTTAAAGAAGAACACGAAAGAAGAAAGAAAAGTACAGAAGGTAAAAGTAAGAAGCCATAAAGCACGTAGAAGGTATACAACGAATGATAAGAAGCCAGAAATAGTTTGCTTCGATTACATGAGCAAGGATCGAACCTCTGACCTAATGTTTAAGGGATAAGGTGCGGGACCACCACATGTACTCTTTCAATTGACGTATGTTAGCTTGCATAGTAGACGTATAAAAAACACTTTGAGGCAAAAAAAAAAAAAAAAAAAAAAAAAAAAAAAAAGAGAAATGCATGGGGTAAAAATCATGAAATAGTGAAATTATTTCAGCAATATTTTATCAAAATTCAAAGACATAGTGTCAATTTCAAAATTCAAAGACATATGGTCTCATTTATAAAGCAGAAATTGGTAACCATAAGAACTAAAAATGTAATTCTCTTATTTAATTATAGTTATATACCATGCTCAGATTTCATATTAATTTAATCCAAGAAATAGTTGTTCCATTGATAATTTAATAAGCCCAGAAGTAGATGTCGTGTTGGACCTCTATCCTCTCATTTGGATCCAACCTATAAATGTGATCGTTATAAATTTCTCATTTGTATCTATCATACTTATTTGTTTGGGCCACTGCTCATAAACTGGACCACCTACCAAAATTCTGTTTTGTTTTTTTTAATATTTGAACTACTACTAGTAGTACTATTCTTGGATTATATTTCTTTTTTAAAAAACTATAAATTATTTGAAGTATTAATTTGTCGACTGGGGCAGTTGGGTAGTTAATTTTATCAATGAGAAATTGAGAACACTTTGGTTCGAAACAGTATTTAATTTTGTGCATGCAAATGTTTAGTACTCTATCAAATTTCATTTTATGTTTTGGATTTTGTTTGTTATAGATCACTACAGTTTTTTGGAATTGTTAAGACTTTTACAAAATTTTGTTAGGGAATTTTGAGTAATATGGTATGAGGTACGAATTGGCAGATTAATAAGGTTACCACTTACACACTTACACTTGTATGTTTACTAAATCTATGCATAGGTCCGTGTAGATCATTTGTGGGATGTGATCCTCGCAGGTAAGCGTACACCGACAGTCGATGTCGACAGGGATGTGTAGTCCAGGAATGCTGCAGAAATGAGCGAAAAATACACCGATGTCATGGATGTGTGTCCAACTTGAATGAATTCAAGAATGTAGACTAGTAAAAAAACATCATAAACGAAGATGATTATCCATTTGATAAGTCGTAGAGGTAGAATGATGATGCCACAAACAGGATAGGACCGTTTTGATAAATCAATAAATTGACTCTGTGCACCATGGTTCAAAGGGACGAGACAAAAAGAGTTAAAAGTAACGTTTCATTGATAATTAAACTTCGATTTTCATTCATAATGAGGTAAAGATATATGGAAACCTAAAGGTAGAAGCAAACGAAATTAGATTGTTGAGTACAAACTCATCCCACATCGGGAGTATGAAGGATTAAGTCGACAATCCGAACATAGATAATGTCAAATCCTTGCCATCTAATATTCCTATCCTACTAGGAAGTATAATTAATACCAAATCAACAATTAAAGAAAGATAATTACAACCAAAAGTCTTACATAAATAGGGTGCGACCAAATTATTTTTGAAATATATTGTTTTATCAGTTGGATCAATTTTATTTTTAAATTTGATCTATTCTAAATTTTTATATTATTTTAAAAATATTTTTTTTAATTTAAAATTTATTTTTATGCCTAAAAATGAAGTTGGATTTCACAATTTACATGAATATTGTAATTTAGATTGGCGTCATATATTTCAGTAGTTTTCCATTGTAAACGTATAATATAATTTTCATGGAACTTAATTAATTATAGAAATATCCATTTGAACATTGAAACCAGAAGTACTTCCACCATAATTAACAGTCACGACTCCAAACGAATCAAATATAGCACGTAAGATCATAAAGGATAAACAAAGGAATGTTTTCTTACTAAATTTGAAAGTAAGAGGAGTACTATAATTAATTTTAGCATGCACTGGACCATCTATCCATCTCGTTCTTCATTCTAAAATTCTTGTCTTATCAATTACTGAAACACTTGAACTGAAATTAATTATCACTCAATCATTATGTTAATTATTTGTACCATCAATTTATAATCGGCCCATTCATTTCCTTGTAAAATGAAAAATTTAGGCACTTTGTGTAACACTAGCTCGATCTAAGTTCAATATATTCACACGATTTGGTTTTTTTTTATGACACGTAGTGATGATTTAAGAAGCATCGTAATTATTTAGGTGTTAAGTATATGAGTGTTAGTATTTTTATGAAGCAAAAACTATATAAAGAAACATGCATGGTTGTCAACATGATAGCATGGTCCAAAATATGGTGAACAAAAAACGACGTGCTGCCTAGACTTTGGACCGAAAATCAATTTTTCATAAAGTTGGATTCGCATTTGCCAATACTATCATGATTTCGAATCTAAATCAAATTAAACTCAATCATAAGTTAAAAAAATCACGATACCCACTTTTCATGCAATTCGTTTCGATAATTAAGGTTTTTTCACATAGATTTACAAAATAAAAATAATTTGTTTGTTATCTTTATAAGCGTAAACAAAATGCTCCCTAAGTGCTTGGTAACAAGTATGCTCGATAATGATTTTTTACTTTTTATAAATTAATTAATGAGCATGCACTAGATTGTTGAGTAAAAGTTACCGATTAATTTATATTTACAGTTAACTTTTTTGATAATTTTAATATATTAATTACTAATTAGCACTTGAGTTGCTCTCTAACCTTTGAAGATATGGCGCTCGTTAAATATTTCTTGTTTTCAATATTTAATCCTCTGAGTTCAATTGGTGGTCGGTAAGTTTTAATGTTTATTTTTAAAAGTTGCCGATAATTATTAGTATTTATTTTTTTAAAAGTTGTCTTGCTCGATAATTGTTGTTTATTTGAAATTAATAATTAAATTTAATACTTGTTTATCAGCACCGACAAACTGACTCATTGAACCGGACGAGGATGCAGCGGATCTGAAATGGAGGCCCATTGTTTCTCTTTATTTGTCATGTAATAAAAAATATTACTCCATTCACTTAAATTTACTCCCATCTATCACCTAATTATCTTTTTTACTACTACTATTACTAATTTTGGTTCTCAATAATGCGAATACTCCAAACATTTCACCTATGGTTCACAACAAGTTAAACTTACCAAATATCAAACGTGATCCAACTATTTAGAAAGTACACTTCTAGCTATACAAACCCTATGTTGATCCAAAGTTTCTATTTTTTTTATAAGAGAGGGTCCAAAATAGATGTGGCCTAGTCCAATTAACATCCATGAATCTGATCTGGCTCGTCATACCTTTATATGAAGAAGAATATATATGAGACAGGAACACGAATTCTACCACGTAGAATTTTCAAAAAAACCTTCGATTATTTGAATAATCAAACGATACATTACTAATTTGCAGAAATCATATATTAGGATTTTAATTCGACTATGTGATTTAAATGCGTTTCTAGCATGCAACTTGTTGTATGCACGAATTAGTTTTAATCGTATAACCACCTAAATAGAGTTTGTAAATTTGTTTAATTTGCAATTTTCCGCTGCAAATTCCCAACGATACTATACATGTTGTTTGGTACGTGCTCACCAAGAATGACTTTCACATAACAATTTTGTGCTCCGTATATTATTCCCACGTCGATCTCCGACTCAGTTGATTGTTCTTGTTGAGTGGTCGATCATTTGGACAAGTGCTTGCTAGATGCTCGGAAGGTGTTCGGTGTTGTGCTCGCTATCTTTTTGCATTTTTACCCACCTTAGAGAGTCAAAAAACACAATCGATAATATAGACATGAAAAATGTGACTCGTGAAGTATCAATATGTTATTAATGGAACTATGTACCTAACTTTGGAACCGTAGATCCTTTACCTTGAATCATTAATTGTTGATATTAGGCAGCTGTTCTCATCGTCAGAAGCTCAAGTAAAAATATTGTTTTGGTAGAGTAAAACCTATTAATTTGATCTTTATATATAGTGTACAATTTCATAGCCTTCCTGCATGCAAAAACCATCCACATTTTTCCCACCTCCCTCAAAAGAAATGGCTGGATCTCCATGCTGTGATAATATAAGCTTGAAAAAGGGGCCATGGACAGCTGAAGAAGATGAGAAACTCTTAGCTTATATTCAAGAACATGGCCATGGAAGTTGGCGTTCTCTTCCCTCTAAAGCTGGTAATTTTAATTATCTATCTTTTCATGCATGCAATGTGTACATTTTTTAACTTTGATTTAAGCTTCCTTTAAATATATTACTTAAAGATTAACAAATTTTGTGGTTTAATTAGGGCTTCAAAGATGTGGAAAGAGCTGCAGATTGAGGTGGACCAATTATCTGAGGCCAGATATTAAGAGAGGAAAGTTCAGCTTACAAGAAGAACAAACTATCATCCAACTCCATGCCCTTCTTGGAAATAGGTTAGTATTTTTCAATTTGACTGTGCAATAAAAAATTGTTATGTATTCACAACATATCTTTCCATGAAAATCAATATTCTATCTAGATAGATGTCCATTTGTGGAAATAAAGGCAAATTGCATTCATAGATTAATGTGATGATTATGATAGGAAGAGTTAAGTCTATACACTTGACCTATATTTGTTTAAGCAAAACGTTCATCTGTTACCCCAATGGTGTCTGGCCCTTTTAAGTTTGTGGGCTACATCTAGCTAGCTTCTAGATGTGTACAATATTTTATTTGAGGGGTAGATTCATACGATATTATTACTATTACATTAAAGACTATATTTTATTCAACATAAAGAGTGAAGTTCATAAATGTTACTTAAAGTTTCTAGTATTTTAAAATAATTATTAAATTATTATTGACATGCTATTATGATTTATCATTTGATCCAAAGATGGTCCGCTATCGCAAGTCACCTACCTAAGAGGACAGACAATGAAATCAAGAATTACTGGAACACTCGTCTAAAGAAGAGATTGACAAAATTGGGGATTGATCCAATCACTCACAAGCCCCAAAATCTTGCACAAAATTGCCACCAATCCAAAGAGATGGCCAACATTAACCACATGGCTCAGTGGGAAAGCGCCCGGCTTCAAGCCGAGTCCCGGCTTGTCCGCGAATCCAAACTCATTTTCAACCCAAACTCACTCTGCATTGACGGTCCATCCCAACAGAGGCCGACAATGCAGAGTCCGTGTTTGGACATCCTCAAAGTGTGGGAATGGACAAATCCTGGAAAGGACATCTCTTCCATGATTCTCAATGGATTTAATCCATCCGATGGAAAGAACATGCTCGATGGAGATTCATCGTTCACCGTGAAGGAATCCGCTGGGAAATCACATTATGGCTCTATTGATCAGGCCAGGGGCATTATGGGGAATTCAGTGGAACTTGATCATCCTACTTATGTTGATCATGACTCTTTAGGGTTTCCGATCTTCATGGACGGCCTCGATGGTGCAGTCTCTGACCCCGAATATACCAATAATGCCCTTGGAGGTTGTTGGGGAGATCTTGAGGAGAACAAGGTTAATTGCTGGAGCAACATGTGATCGTCCAAGTTTAAAGAGTTAAATTAATTAACAAGGGTTAGATATTATGCTACAATAATTTATTACGAATATTCCGAGATTTCATTAGTTAAGTCTTTGCTAGCTAAGTATTGGTCAATGTTTGATTAGGTTTTCCTAATCATGTTTGTTATAATTAAGTAGATTGGATGCAGCAATAACGTGTAATATGTAATGAGTCAATTCGAATTAATGCTATGAGCTTATTTAATATATATCTCGTTTTTTTACCAATTCTAGTTTGTGTCACATTGCAGAGAGTGTCAACTAACAGTTGGTTGTAACTATAGAAAGCTAAAGATAGGAGTAGTAATTATAAGAAATCCCAACAACCGTGTTACGTGCCTATCACAACATTCCGTTGTCTATGTTTTCATTTTGTCTAATATTTTATTCTTCTTTTTTGAGAATTTTACTTATCTTTGCTTTGGATTCGCTTTTCAATTTCAAAGTAAGTAAAGACTTGGAAAAAAAAAATCAAAAATAGTGCACGCTGCATGTTCGTTTAATCATTCTATTATTTAAGTTTTAATTGAATTGGAAAATTGATGGCGACTTAGTAAGAGAAAACTTACTCATTTCTTTTACTTTAATTTTGATCATAAATAATGCATATGGCGAAAAATGACTTTAACAAATATAAAACTTTTAACAATTACGCCACCAATTTCAGAGTGTTTACAGTAAACCTTAATCTTAAAACTAACTAGATATTTAAAACAAGTCGATATTAAAACCGACGTCGTATTTGTGTACTTCTATCATACAAAAAAGGTTGAAACCCCAACCCTAAGGGCCCACACATCCCGGTCTGATAATATTATGAGGAGTGTTAAATCAGGGTACGCAGTGATCCGCTAAGGAAGAAGGCCTAACCCACTGTCTGCCAGAAGCCCACCTCCCAAGGTCTCACACTTGTGCCTGAGATGTGTTGTAATTACATGACAGTAGTGGAATTTGATCCTTGGTCAATCATACAAATCTGCTCCTCCGAAATCAACTGCATTGCCTCTGCGGACTGCGGACCATGTCGTACCTTATTAAACGGCGTACATGTTTTTATTAATTTGAAGAAGCAAAGGGAACTATTATACATTTATACTCCTTGCTTATCTTATTAAATGTTTTTCTCTGACTGGTCACAAGTGTTAATAAATATAAAGAAAATAGGTAGAAGAATGTATAATGTGAATGTGAGGTATATTCTCCTAACTTATTTTACTTATATTTTATCAGTATATTTCATAAAAATTAAATATATAAAGGTAGGATTGTTTAAAAAAAAATATATAAAGATAGGACATATAAAATAGATACATATAATAATTAGCCGAGTGAGATAGGTACAGTAAATATGACGTATGCATATAATGAAATAAAAGGAGTAAATATTGGCATGCAGAGCAAGGATATACTAGCACTCATGATTACCGTCTGCATTGTCCACATCAAATGCATACAGTACGATTTTTACTTCACATTTTAGTTGACTACCGTGCTATCTAGACTATTTTTCTGACAAAATAAAATACTCTCTTTAATCTTTAAAAAAAATATATAGATAAATTTATAAATGACACGGATTTTAATTACTTCACATTAATTTTATCTAAAAGTATTGTAAATATATAACATTGAATCAGATTCATTATGAACATTGAATCTGAAACATTATAACAATATAATGTACTATTCTCTTGGCCCATTCTAGGAGTCCTATTTGAGTTCAACACGGATTAAGAAAAGTAAAAAAAGTTGGTGTAAAAAGATAGTGAAATATGGATAACTCTACTATTATATAGTATTGGTTTTATAATAAAATGTGAGTGTAAAAAGTTTAGTGAAATGTGGAGCATATTACTATATATGGAAGTCAAATAGCACCAATGATGTTAAATACTCTCTCCGTTCGCTATTAAATATCTCATTTTTCCTTTTTCATCCGTGCATCAATAGATGTCTCATTTCGCTGTTACTATATTTGGTAAGTGGACCCTACATTCCATTAACTCATTTCACTCACATTTTATTACTACTATTAAACTAATATATAAAAGTAGGTCTCGTTATATAAATTCAAACAATTTCTTAAAACTCGTACTGGTTAAATATGAGACATTCAAATTTAATCATGGATGGCGGGAGTATACTGAGAATCGAGAAATTGTCACAACTGATTGATGTACTACTTAACATAATTATTCTTGGAGGTCAGGATTAATCAAATTCGGTTTCCATATGGCATCAATTCTATTCTTTCCATATATTAATGTTGCGTGTTCACTTTCTCATATTTCATTTCTACCAATTTGGGCCGGTCAACATTTGAGCCATAATTGGCCACATATCTCATATGTTCTCTCTTGTCTTGTTTAGTATACTAGAATTGGCCCAAGAATTGATCCAAATATTATACTCCAATAAAGACTTTGACTTAATAGAATTATAGATTTACAAAATTTATCCCTCCAACTGGGAATGTGGAAAGATGAAAAAGTGAAAAGGTGGGGCAAATGTGTAAAACCAAGTCTATTTCTTGGTGCACTTTTCAATTCACACCCAAATCTTACCTATTTTGCAAGATTCAATTCTTCCTCAATTGGCATGAATAGTGCAGACCCCACTTCAATTGTAAGGCCCCCAACAATTAATTAGTGAAAAGTGAACACAAGAATTGGCCAATTCTTTCAAAGTGAACACAGAACACACCCTAAATTTAATATTTGATCTTGGTCGGATATAAGCAATTGTTCATGTTTTTGCACTCACAGAGAGATGCCACAAAAGAAATCAAAACATTTCAGAGATTAAAGAGAGATCTTTGGAACAGCGAAAGGGCAAATGGGATGGGAACATTAGGCCTAATTGGGCTTTGAACTTGGGCATATAGGCCACAAGGATTCGCAGTATATGTTTAGTGTCGGTTATCACTTGGGTTTGAATACAACGAAAATACTTGTAGTGTTTTTTGTAGTGCAATTAATTTTATAGATAATGCAATATATTTACATTCGATATGCACATTTTTACAAAAAATAAAGGTTCTCATTTAAATGCTACTACTACTTAGTACTTGCACAACATATGTTTGAGTATTTAGATGCGATATACTTATTGGATGGGGATCCTCTGCTAAGCAGAGCAGTCCCTACACACATCACAATAAAAAAAATTAAATAAATAAATTAAATAAATTAAATATTTATATATTATTTTAATTCTATATTAGGGATAGCAGGAGTTGTTGTGCTAAATAGTACGGCAGAGGATCCACCCCTGTACTTATTACAGAAATGTGGGTTTGGACATAGGATTGATGAATGACGAGCGAGTGGTGCACTCAAGTGTTTCTTTTTGACATATGTGCAAACATAGTTAGCCACATAGGTAGCATATGGTTTAGGTTAAAAGTGACTCAGAATAGTAGCTAATACTCCATTTTGTTCGTGCAACAAAATGTGCATCACTATCTGTGTGCCGTTAAAACTTCAAATATCATCCACTTCTCACCTTTATGAAAATGTTGATAACACTATTTTCTACAATCATATTGATTTAATATGATTGGTACGTAAATCCCACAAATTGCTTATATTTGAATGCCAATACTAAATAAATAGATGGAAATTATCATCCTTCGTTTTCTAAAAATAGAAACTTTGGAAATGACATGAATTTTAATGTAAAATTGACAAAGTAAAAGAGATGCAAAAATATAGTAAAAGTAGTGTTAGTGGATTGTGGAGTCCACAGTAATTAATGGTGTGTAATTAGTTAAAAAAATTCATATTTAAACATGGTCTAATTTTAAGAGACAATCTTAAATAGTGTAAAACTAATCTATTTTATTAAGATCGATGAAGTAGTACTATATAATAAATTGACGATATTGAACAATACTAAATAATTAAATAACAAGAAGAAATTGACCAGAATGGGCACCATTCCCGTCACTGACAAGCCCAATACCACAAACACTACCGAGCCCAACATTCCAAACTTAGAATCATAGTAATAGAAGTGTTTCTTTTTGGTACATAGATTAAGCAAAATTATGTTAGGTAATTTAAGCAAATGAAGAGTAGAGTGAAAAATGATTAAGGTAATTTAACTAAAGGAAGAGGAAATAAAGTAAGAGAGAGTAAAGTAGGTGTAGAGAAATGTGTTGACTTTCACTAAAAAAGGAAATGACTCTATTAGACTTTTGATTTTTTGATGTTACCTTCGTAAATCTTTGTGATAAACAAGCAAGTAATTAAATGAGAGATGAACGATGGTCGAGAAGAAAATAAATAAAAAATTAGGCAATGTGTAAAATGGTAGACCAAATCTTAAAACTAATTTTCCGATGAATTGAATAAATTAACAAAAATTTGGACGTGGCAGGCATTGATGAAGTGCAAGTCCAAGAATTCAGCAGATGTATATAGACTATAGTAGAGTTAGAGTAGTGAGATTTCCAATTTCATCTCCAACAGCTGCATAAATATCGGAAACAATCAATAGTCATTCATGTTTTAGCCAAAAGCATCTATCATATCATATGGCTGAATAGCAGCAGTATAATTAAATTACGATGAGTTTGATAGAAAGAGGAGATATAATAGTGGTTTTGGGTGTAATTTTGTTGATATTGAGGTCGGTGGAATCGATTCGTTTCGATCTGGAAACTGGCCACACCAAATGCATAGCAGAGGATATCAAATTGAATTCAATGACTGTTGGAAAATATCAACTCGTAAACTACAATGAGGGATTGCCTTTGCCTGACTCCCATAAAATTACTATTCGGGTACGTATATATGTATGTTTTTTGGGGGGGATTTAGATTGTATTGTGGCTTTATCAATTTGCTAATTAAGGTTGTTCATGATCTTAATGTGTTTGGTATGATAATGGATTGTATGAATAAATTGTGTTGTGTCAATAAACACTGTGGTGTGATTAATGCATATTTTCAGGATTTGAAGTGTTGGTAGTTTAAACTTTAAAGACATGTAATTCGGTCATAGTGTATATGTGATTCCATTAGGACTAGAGCAGTCTGGGCCTTAGTGTATATGTGATTCCATATAGTTATGTGGAGTGGTTTTTTATGTATAAAAATACCTTTGAAGAGAAAATGATGGTAAATTAATCTGTGGAATATAACTGATAGGTTACTTCATCATATGGGAACAACTACCACTACGCAGAAAATGTGGCATGGGGACATTTCGCGTTTCTGGCAGCCGATGCCGGTGATTACATGACTTGCTTCTTCGCAGCTGACACCAAACCCTCAAGTTTTATGACCATAGACTTCGAATGGAAGTCTGGTGTTGCTGCCAAGGACTGGAGCAACATTGCCAAGAAAGGTTCAGTTACCGTAAGTGTTTGCTTTCATCCATCTTAATGTGTTAGTGTTAGTGAATGCATTCCATTCATGTCTTCATTTTCAAGCAGGCAATGGAACTGGAGTTGCAGAGGATGTATGATACGGTCCAGGCCATTCACGACGAGATATATTATCTACGTGAAAGGTAATACTATTGTCTAACAAAATTATACTTAGTCTCCAACAACAGTTCAGATTCAGATGTTGAATACTAGTTGGTGTAACAGGGAAAAAGAAATGCAGCAGCTAAATATATCGACCAACTCAAAAATGGCGTGGCTCAGTTTTCTGTCACTTCTCGTTTCCTTATCTGTCACGGGGCTGCAGCTTTGGCATTTGAAGTCATTCTTTCAAAAGAAGAAGCTTATTTAAACTCACCATGTCTGCCTTTGTATTCCAGTAGTTTGTCAGACAAGACATGCTATATTTTTTAGAGGGTGCTTACTGCTTAGCTAGCTTTGATAAACACACACTGTCATTCATGATCTACTAGAAAAAACAAAACAAATCTGACAGAAGCAAACATAATTTTTCATTAGCGTATGTCGAGTTTCTCAGCTTGTGCTGCAATGCGTCATGGTCAAGAAAGGGAATAAATGACGAAAGAAATAAACAGAGCACTCACAACACATGTACACCAACAAGAACATAACTTCATAATAATGAGGGAATCACAACGTAGCTAGTTCTGCCGAATTCCATGTAAAGCATTACCGCACCCAGCAACATCCATTGAGATCCAAGTCCTTCATGACGCAAATAGGTGCCAGTGATTATCAGGGGGTACTACTTCCTTTAACTTTTCGAGTGTCTTCAAAATCTCCAAGAAAGGTGGTCTCTGGTTCATGTCTGCAGACCAGCACTGTGCAGTTAACCTGTACGATTAACAGATATTACATTGACTTCCATTGCAATCAAAGTATATATCGACTGCTGCAGTCCTTATATATATGTAAATCTGTGAGTAATGAAGATTCAAGTTTATGCAGATAATGAGGAAAATGGCATTCACAAAACCAACATTCATGTAAGTACTTACTCTTTTAGTTCAGGAATAATTTTTGTTGACCTAAATATTGGCCTGTGTCCTTCTGCTACATATCTGGCTGCTTCGTATGGCTCATAATTTGACATTGGAGGGTCTCCCTCAAGCATCTGCAATAGGTTAACACTCTCTTTAACTTAAGTTTATGCTTTAACTGAGACTGGTTTCTAATGCCATATGCCATTATGAGGGTAGAGCGCTTACCTCGTATAATATCATCCCAAAAGAAAAAACATCGACTTTCTTGTCATATTTCCTGTGCTTGAAGACTTCAGGTGCCATGTAACGGTCTGTTGAGGTCATAGAAAAAAGAATATACAGCATGAAATTCGATTCAACTCCCAGCAGCACTTAGTAGATCAGTATTATACTCCATATAACTACTTACAGCTTCCAGTCTCGCCAGTCATTTTGTAAACATCATGAGAATGTTTTACCCTGATGAGCTTGCTTAACCCGAAATCTCCCACTTTTAGATGGTCAGCACTGCTATTCACAAGTAGAACATTCCTGGACAAACACCGCATTCATCATCATATAGAGACACAGTCAACACAGTTTCTCTTGCGAGCCAAAAAGGAGAGACATAAAACGACCAACTAACCTTGGTTTAAGATCTCTGTGTACTATAACATTTGGCTCACTGTGGAGATAAGCCATGCCTCTGTCCAAACAAGTAAAACTTTCAGAGAAGCATAAAACACATTGGATATTACTGTGATAACATAAACTGCACCATTTAATATTTTGAGATATAATTATTGCCACCTAATGATCTCATAATGATATTGCTAGGTGTACTATGGCAGATAGAGGAAAAGCCAATCATTCAAAAATAGCAGGTTACTCAGCACAGAAGGTATTTATTGGATGAATATTTTTGCTAACTAATAAAATTTAAGCATGAAAGTAGGAGACAAAGCTTCGAGATTGAGAGGGATTGAGATGGGCGGCGAATAACTAATGTACTGTAAGTTTAGAACAAAACGAACAATAACATCATTTTACCTGGCAATGTCCATAGCAAAATTAATTGCAGTTGCAGGACTCAGTGCCCCTTTTCCCTTTAGATGTTGATGCAGATCACCCTATAAGGAAGATATAACAATTAAGGTTGGGACATTTCAAAGTGAAATGCAGTTCTTTAAACTCACAGAAAACGTATCACTCACCCCTCTCAAGTACTCTGTAACTAACATTAAGGGCTTCTTGTCAGTAACAGCACCTAGAAACTGGACAATATTTGGATGACGAAGCTTCACAAGCAAATTGACCTCATGTCTGAAGTCCTGACTGTATTATGATCAAGAGACCAAGTAAATAAATAGGAAGGAAGCAGGAGTATATAGGTGAGACGATACTAGATAAGAGACTAGGGAGTGCAGCTAAAAAAGATAAAATCTGAGTTTAGCATATGGATGAGCCAGACAAAACAGACGGTTTAGAATATTTTATGACAGATTTGGTGCAGGTCCCATTCAGGCATGCTAGGGGAAACAATACACGCTAGTATAATGTGAAAATGGAACTTGAAAATAGTGATTTGAAAAACCATACATCACTAATCTGTCATCTGAAAGGCTTGGAAGAATTCGCTTCACAGCTACTGGTGTGCCCCGCCAACTAGCTTTTAGTATCTCACCAAAAGAGCCCTATCAATATCAAGTATCGTTAGCAAGAACGAGTTTTGAGAACATAAGAGGAGAGATGAGATACATGTAGCTTAATTCATAATACGGTTAGATGTTATAAGAGGGGAAAAAAAATCATAGAAAGTTGTCAGGAAAAAATTAGGATAAGCATACCACATCCCTATACAAAATGGAAATCCATCCAAGGTAAACCATATTCTTGGTTTCTCACTTTTTGACTTCACATCATGCCGTATACGAAGTATATATTGCAGAGGAGAATTAGAAGGAAGCAGTAACAAGGTCCACACACAACTTTCAAAAATTCCACAAGGGCAGACCTACATGCACATGGTATTACAAGACGAATTTTTTTTTTTAATGGAATCAAATCTAGGTTGGTTTTATTTTCAGATCGATGGCAAGAGTAAATATTATAAATAGTGGAAACAGAAAGGGACCCTACATGTACTATCCCATTCCCAATTTTGATTTTGTTTCATAAGAGATGTAATTTATCAGACTCTAGCGTTGTGAATCATATGGTATCGAAATTTCTAACGAATTCAGGGGTCATAAGTCTATATCCAAGTTGATTAAGAAGTAACATAAATATTTCTGACCTTCCCCACAAGAGTTGAGTTAGAGAAATCAAGTTCTTCAGGGTCTATCTCCCAATCGCACTTGTTGGGCAGAGGAGGTGGTACAGGTCTTGGTTCAAAGTGACTTCCATTCTGGCCCTGCAATGTGGAATGATACTTATTGAATGTGGAATGATACTTATTGAATGACTCTCACATAGGATACTAGAAAATGTTAAAGCATAAGAAAGGAAATATGAGAAATGGGAAGGGATTTTGAGATCCAAGTAGAAAAAGAATTCCAGTAGTAGGAATGCAATTCAGAAGCATGGGACTTACATACGATTCTCCACCATGGGATTTTAATAATTCAACCATGACCGATCTTTTTGCTCCTTCGGCATCAGCTAAAGGCTGTTTCAAGGTAAAAAAATTAAGATGGACAAGCATCTACTAATGTCCATTTCATGTTAACAAGAAATAGAAATGACAAAGAAGAAATGTTTGTGTTTGGCACATATAAGCATTTCACGGATAGAAACCTGTCTCAGCATGAACCCTACAGTTGAATCATGTGATAATCAAACAATAATCACTAATAATGATCTAAACTGCAATGATTGTCACTTTGAAGTAAAACTAGCAAAAGTTTAGGCAAAAAATCTGATGGTAGAATTAGCTAAAGAAGGTGCAGATGGTTATATATCAATTCACAGTGCTCTGACGTTGTGTCATACAACAAAAACACAAAAGAACCTTGAATCTGTAAACATACAAGCAAAAAATACATCATATTTCATTCTCAGTGCTGATGATGATCTCGACGAAGGTCAAACTTTGAAGTAAATAACAGAATACAACAACTCAGTGAACTTACAATTTGATAGAAATACAAACAAAGATTCACCCTGTCTCATTATTAACTTGAAATTTAAGAAGTAGTAAAAGTTAGTTTTTCTTGATCCTAATTAGTTGAAATGAAGTAGCAACATAACACATCATCATTATGAATCCAGATAGCACCAATTCACATCCTAAAAGGCACAATTGACCAAATCTCACAGAAAACGGAACTCAAACGAAATCAAACTATCGATCCAATTATTGAATCGACGACAATACCTAATAACCAGAGATAATCACAACCCAAACACGCTTCACAACTGCATAAATACGCAGCAAGAGAAATTTATACCGTGTTTTTCCAGCGATCTAGTGCGTTGACATCTGCTTGGTAGTCAATCAAACACTTGGCAACGTCGATCCAGCCGTGGATCGCAGCCACGTGCAGCGGCGTGCGGTCGTCGTAGTCTCTAGCGGCCACCAGGGACGGGTCCTCCTCGAGCAGCTTCCGCACCGCCGCGGTGTCGTTCTGGTGCGCGTGCCAGAGAATCAGCGACGTCCGGCTCACGCGCGCCTTCTCCTTCTTCTTCTCTCTATCGGAAGGCGGAGGCGGCGCCTCTCCGGCGGCATGGTTCCCTGAGCTGCCCTCGCTTCCGCTCATGGATCGGGATCGTTAAATTTGGGGGCAGTTCGTTTTACTGAAATAAAAAGTAACCGTTTTGTTTGGTTTCTTCTCATTCTCAGATTTCTTTTTATTTTAACCTGCATATTTTCTTCACATTTTTTTAACTGCGAATTGACTTTTAACACAAATCCCCTTCACAATAGTCCACTCCATTTTTTAGGTATAATTTTTTGCAATAAACTGTCGTTTGACTTGGAGCTATTATGCATATGTGAATTGGTTTTTTTGGCCAATTATGATTTAAAATAGCTTACATTGACGGTGTAAAACAAATAAAGTCGGAAATTTACTACAAATAGTTGGATATTTTGTTTGGGGTTTTTATTTAAAGACAAAAGCGATCGAGTATTTCATTATTTGATGGTATTATTGGAATTTGGAAACATTAGCAATGATAGAAATATTTCGACATGTGATTAGAATTTAGAGCTGTAGAATCTGATTCCAATCTGACTTTTGTGTTTGACGAGATAAAAGGATTCGGTGATGAAAGAATCCATTACCGAATATCCTCTAATTTTTTCGGGATTTGAGTGTATTTAGATAAATTGGGGCTACAATATCATCCTTGGTAGTATTTCACTATTTTATTGTGCTATGATCGTAGGTTTTGGGAAATAAAGGCAATGCAAATAACATTGGAAATTCATGTAAATTATTATGTAGTGTATAAATTCAAGTACAAATGGCAACAAAAAAAAAAAAACTCTAAGTTTGGTCAAATTCTGATCTATTCCGTAACTTTCAAAAAGGGTCAATTATATCATAACTTTGATATTTTTCTCAATCCGATCTATCCTACAATTTTTAAAAAGAGAATGAAGCACTATTAAATATGTTGAGGGTGGTATATTTGAAATGATTCAACATGGCCCAGCTTGGCTGCTTTTCCAATCTCATAAAACAGAAAACTAACAGATAGAATCAAGTTCCACTCCAGTTTGGAAGTAAAAAATCTCCATTATATACAGTATAAATAATCAGTATATTGTTGAAACTGTCCTGTCAATATTAGCTTCACAAGAAATTATAGAGCTGTATGTGTGTGTTTGCAATTATGCATGTGTGACCACCCAGCTACCATTCCAAAACCTTCAAGCCAAGTCCTCTTCATCTTCGAGGGAGTGTTTACGCGCCCCAAGGTCAAGCTTAAGGCTCTCTGGCAGAGGTGGTGTTCTACCCCGATGGAACAAGACAGCAAGAGCCCTGTTCTTTTGGCAAAGATCAAACACCTGCAACCAAATCATGTTTAATATTGAAAATGCATACAGTGTAGAGTTCGGTTCGACATAGATGCTTACTGATGAAGCTTCTATCTCTGCAACACCTTCACAAGCTTGCCCTCCTCCCTGAAGCAGATCACAGTACCTTGCAGCTTCATTTTGATCTTCGAATACCTTTGGTTAAGCAGATAGTTTTTAGAAGTCAAGTACCATATTCAGAAAATCGACTGATTTGAAAACTAGATAATGGGGATATTATTCTCTAGTTTTGATTTGGGGGAACCAAGACCCTGATTTCTTTTGTGGGTGTTTGGTAGTAACTTTTTGTTGATTTTCTTCCTAAATTTGGGTTTGGACTCCCCCATTTGGGCGTGTTCGTAGACAGTCCAGACCTTAAGTTAACTTTCCGCTTAGATCATCTGGCTTTCCTTTAGAAACAGAACTATCCAGCTGCAGATTCTCCGCATAAATAAGGGAATAACACAAAATCCCATCCACAAAAAATATACTGCACTCTATTAGAAATTAAGAACACTATGATGCTTAAGCATAAAAATGGTCAAGTTTGAGGCACTTCAATTCTCACAGTCTCTCAACTATTCCTATATTATAGCCAACTCTTCAGACTTCCAAGTGCCGTATTGTTTCTAATGTCCTAATGAATTAAGCTTCGAACGAAACAGGACATAGGAACGATAAGTAAAGTGACTTTACCAGAACACCCTCCCGAACATCCTCAACAAGCATCTGAAATTTGGTGCTGGTTCCTGGCTGCTTTGACTTGTTTTGCTTCTTCCCTCCTTTACAAAACAAAAGTCCAAGCTCTTTCTCGACTTCACTGCATAAAAAATAATCCCTGAGGAACACTGAAGGAAGTAGTGATGCAGAGCAAACACATGGAAATTAAAACCTAAATCACCTGCGGTTTCTTCGAGTTTTCATTGTGCATAGTTGGTTTTCTTGGTGAGTCAGCACATAGACAGATTTCGAGGACTCTTGCCAAGGATTTGCCTCCAATACTGCGCATATATATGACATTGAGAGACAAAGTTTGCACTTATGCAGACAAAGTCAAAACAGAGTCATAAAAGGGACTGTAGTTGTAACTAGAACCTAGTCGGGTGAAATTTTGTCTGTATACGAGTTCACAATCTAAGCACCATATAAAACCTTGGATCATGCTTGTCAACCTAGAGAGAAGAAGATGAAGATTTCCTATATCTAGCAGAACTAAGTTGCATTTATCCAAAGATAATGAGGATCTTAGTCATATGACTCATATCGTTAATTGTTCCTAATCAGCTATAACCAAGATGATCAATATTGATAATCAGGGACAGAGATTTCATAGTTTATGTATTCAAACAGCTACAACAAATAGTAATCAAACACGCATTCAACGAGTCAAAGTGCTGTTCGGATGAGCTAGCTAAAGAGGAGTATATACTCAACTTAATCATCTCTAACAATTGCTAATTACAACATGATGCGAAATTTATTACTATAAAAAAAACAAAAGCAGCAACAGATAAAAGGCACAAACAAACAAACAATCACAATAGCTAAAGCAAAAAATTCAGCAACATTAGCAAACTGACCATCGTAGCTACTGCTATCGAAACTTTGCTGGAGATGGCGACGCATAACATAAGCGCGCGAGGAGACCTGCTTGACAAACTCATCGGAAGTTCCAGGGATCGTACCGTCCATCCGCAGCGCTCTCTCCAGGTCCTCATCTCGCCGTTGATTTCCCCCTTCCTGATCAGCTTCCCCGCCCGATTTAGAGTAAATTCGCATGCTGTGATGTCTTCCGCGAAAATCATAAGGCGATCCAAATCCGCCAATTGATTTTCTGCATGTGAACGATACAGCCTTGGGCCACCGGCGGTTGCAGCGGAGCGGCGGCACGATAGATGGCGATACAGAAGACAGAGAATCCATAATTGAGGGTATCGCGCTTCGTAACTCTGTACAAATTTCTGTGTATGTATATATACGGTGGCGGAAATCTGTAGAAATAGTGGAGCTCCGAGAATTAGATTGGAAGAAATGGAGTTTGGAGATTCATGTTTTCCGTAGATATTTTTGGGTCTGCTTGGAGTCGGGTCGGGTAGGTGCAAACAACAAATGGAAATTGGACACGGCTCAGGAGTCAAAGTCCACGTGTAGCCGCACTCCGTCGATCATGGAAAATATAAGGGCAAAAAAGTAATTATGCTACTTCCTCTGTCCAAAAAAAATAGATCACGTACGAGTTTTAATGTAAAATTGGTAAAGCAAGAGAGAAGAGGAGAAAAAGTAGGTAAAGTAAGAGAGACAGGGAGAAAAACGGGTAAAGTAGGAAAAATATGAGAGATAAACTTTCCATTTTAAGAAAGTGATCTATTTTTTGTCTCAAAATGACAAAAGTGATATATTGTTTGTGGATGGAGGGAGTATTTTATTTTGCGAGAATTATGGAGCGAGCCGCGCTTATTTGTTTATTATTCAATTTGAAGCATAATGATAAATAAATAAAATTATTGAAATAATTAGTATCGTCTCCAAATCGAACAAGGAAACATTGTCGTCGTCACAGACGACCACACAATTTGTTACGTTTGAGAAAATTAATGAGACGTGTGCAATGTATACTCTATATCTTATGAGCTACAACTGTAACCAAGATTATTTTGTGATTTATTTATGAGATAACTGATTTTAGTTACATAGTCTTATATTAATTGACTCGAAAAATGCAGATATAGCCCTGTGATAATCGATTCAAAAATCTATCCGACAATTTCATTGCTCTTAGTATTTCTTTATTAAAGGAAATACCACTTTATGTCCCAAATGTTTAGCGGGTTTTCAGCTCCCAAATTAATACTGTATGTCTGTATCACATTTAACTTGCACAAAATATCAAAAAATATTAGGTAGATATAACTTGTTGTAAAGCAACAAAACAAAAAAAAAACTTGTTGTAAGCGACAGGCGTTGGAAAGTTGAGAAGACATGTAACATATAAATCTCATATTCTAAACTCATGATAATTTCTTTTTGTAAAATTGATGTAACAAATATAACCAACTGATCCTGCAAAGAAACAAAACGGCGAAGCAAGCTATATATACAGAGGCTGTTGATGAGTTGTTTGTTCCTGCTTCTTTTTGCAGCAGCAAGGTCGAAACTGACACATCTGCAACATGAATACACAATCTTGCATTACTCAATGCAACCACTCTCGAACGAAAATAAGGTGGCTGAAAGGAAGATCGGTCAATACCTGCACTTCCGAGCTCCTCAAGGCCGTATGAACGATAATGTAACCCGAATAGCAAAAGAAACAAATGCCAGAGGAAAACGGTGCAGACTATCCATGACTGGTGAGGGGTCGGGATGGTGAGCTACAAACTGGCTCATGCATCATCGAGAAGCGAAATCCTTCAGCACGTGTTCGACCTCTTCTACGACCCCTAGCCTACGGAACCATTGCACCAGTAAACTTGAAGACTCCTTTCCTAGCATCACATTGTCTCTTTCCAACTCTATCAGCAGATCCAATGCCTCTTTCACTCTGTTCTCCTTCTCGTAAGCGGCCAGCACCAAGGCTGTGCATTTGTCATTAGGCTCCAGATCAGATTTCCTCATATTCTCAAATGCAATACGAGCTTCACGGGTTTTCCCTGATGCAACGTACGCATTTATGAGAAGCCCACATACCTTGGCGTCGGGGATGATGCCAGCAACTTGGATAGCATCGAAGACCCTCTGAGAGCCTTGGCTGTCGCCTAGCATCGAGTAGGCTCTCAGCAGCGCCTTGTACACTTCTCGAGGTGCATAGATTTGTCGGGCTTCCATTTCTCGCAGTGAGCTCTCTGCTGAGGTTAGTTTCCCAGCTCTGATGTAGGCCATCACAATGGAGCCATACGATCTCTTGTCCAGTAGCACGCCAAGCAACTTCATCTCTTCAAATGTGTCTTCCGCCATCTTGAGATTACCGGCCTTGCTGTACATGTGCACTAGAGCAGTTAGAGTTACCTGATCACACATAAGACCACGGCTCTTCATGGCCTCCAAAGCGCGTTCAGCTTCTCCCAACTTGTCTTGCTTTGCATAACCATGAATGATCTTGGTATAATCACGAATGTTAGCTTCAAAAGATTCTTCTGTAAGGGCATATTCAGCAATCTAAGAAATAAGAAACAGAGTTGGATTAAAACTTGTTACTACTTCACCTCAAAGAAAAAGTGAAGTGAGTTCTGAAAATTATGTATAGAAGCAAGAGTGTGTCAAGCAGTGGAAGATCAGAGTATTGGAATATGGAGGTGACGCTCCTATTAAGTCTTCCTCGTCCCAACAGGAGCAAAACAAGAACTATAACTACCCATCCCCTCAAAATCTGGTTATTATGTTCCTTGTTACAACAACACGCTCTTCCTCAATGTAGAGGGGAAGGGCCAACGGGGAGTAAATCCGATTCACAACTTCAGATGAGGAAACCAAGAATTATAACTACCGATCCCCTCAAACTCCGTCCATGGTGGGTAGCTACGTCTTCTCCAAATACCGAGCTGCCTAAACTATGAGATTCACTAATGATATTCATCATCAAAGTGTGTATGCTCTCCTAAGCCATATAGAATTAACATGAGCTATCATTCAAACAAACTGGAAATTGTGGACAACTCTAACCTCACAATACACATTCAATCAAGCTTCACATTCAACCAGCATCCAATACACATTTCCAACCAAGACAAGAAAAACAACATCACGTCAAAATCCTCACAACAGAAAAATATCAATCTTAAACAATTCAGGAAGGCTTCAGTGCATAGAAACAATCCGGAAAAAGGAAATACCAAACCTCAAAATAGAGGAAATGATTCAAGCGCTCCAATTCTTTAAGAACAGCAAGCCAATCAGCTCTCTGCGGCTTCGTGCTCCTCACCCAAGCCGCCAGCATTCGAGGGACGCATCCATTTTCAGTTGAGAAGCAAATGATATGTTTCATCAACGCCTTGCACCGATTCGTCATCTTCGGCGGCAATTGAGAGATAGCAAGCTTCTGCGCATCGCTCAACTTGGGGCTCGCCCTAGCCCGATTAAGCGCCGGCCTCTCCATCTCTCTAACTCCATTTCCACTATCTCCGCCGACATTTATTCGATTGGAAAGCAGAAACTTGTGCGAATGGGGTTTCCGAATTCCGAATGCTGAGTTGTGAAGCAAAATTGAAGTTTTGTAGCTTAATGTGCAGATAGGGCTGGGCGTGAAGGATAATTTTGGCGCGAGATAAGCCATCGTTGAGGGTTGTTACATGGATTTGGAATTCATTGATAGGGGCTCTGGGGAAGTTGAATTCATTCATTTAGTGATAAACACCAAATTTTACTAGGGATTTTGACTTCGCAGATTCTTCTCTTTTTTTTCTTTTTCTTTCTAAATCTATCATCGTTTTAGTTTTCAGTTTTTCTTATTTTTAGAATTAGTGCAATTTTAGTAAGGAAATGACTAATAACATGAGCTTCAATACTTTGTTGGTAAAAACAATTAAAATAACACTTGAATTGCAATTACACTAGACAAGAAGAATTCAATTCTTCTTCCCAAACTCCAATATGTTTATAGATCATTTGGATCGGAGCGGATCTCGTACTCCACCTTTTCAACTCCATTCATACTCCACCTCTCACAACTTCATAAAATAATCACATCATTAGTTAATCATCATTTACATGTTATAAGATTATTTTATTAAATTGTGAGAGGTGGAATATAAAAAGTGATAGGGAGATCCACTCCGCATTTGGACATAAGAGAAAAACAAAAATGGAGTATCAACTAACTATTGAATTTTTTTATGAAGATCGATATATTTATATTTTTTTAGTTTTGTATTTAAATTTTACTACTCTCTCCGTCCATGAAAAATAATCTTATTTTTAAAATGGAAAGTTTATTTATTGTACTTTTCCATTCCTTTTTCTCGTAATTGATCTACTTTTTTTCACTATCTTTCTCATTTTACCCACGTTTCCTCTTCATCTCTCTTATTTTACCAATTTATCATTAAAACTCGTATTGTCCACAGATGAAACTATTTTTTTTTTTGGACGGAAGAAGTATACGAATCTTCTACTATTTAGATTAATAATTACCACTCCCTCCGTTCTGCAGCAGTGGAAAGGTTTTTTACTGCATGCGATTTGTGAAATATTGTGTGAAACAAGTTAAGTAAATGAAGAAAAAAATAAATAAATAAAAAAGGTAAAAATGGTAAAATAAGAGAGAAAAAATGTGTTGACTTTTGCTTAAAAAGAATATGATTGTATTTAAACGGAACCTACTAAAAGTTAGAAGGACTCCACCACGGCAGAAAGGAGGAAATAGTTTTTAATAAAATAATAAAATAATTGAAATATAGACGAGATAATAATGAATAATTGATTATATATTACGCAACAATAGGCCCATTATGGCCCAGAAAGTGGAAAGCCCGTGAGTAGCCAATCACATCAAATTCAAATAGGCCCAATCATCTAATACAATTATCATCACATTGATTGTAGTTAGGCCATACTTATATCATCAAATTTTTTCATTATACTATACTTTTTGTTGTCTCCTTATTGGCGATTATGCCATGTTAATGAATAATTACATAGTTCAATATTTTGTTTGCTTGGAAAATTAAAGCACTCGAGATAGTTATATTTCAATGGCAATTATTTAAAATTCCGTATTACTAAAATTTAACTTGTATGGCAAAAGAATTTCTAATTAAAATATAATCACGTCAAATGTATCCACACACAAAAAAAAATACCGCATATACATATACATGCATTTGGATTTTTGCGTTTTGTTTATTTGATTTTATAGCATTTTTTATTATTCTAAAAATGCTCCTCAAGAAAAAACATATTTTAAGCAGGCGCATTGTGGTCCATCTCTACTAGTTGTAGTATTTTAATACTCCCTCTGTCCCGCTTCAGCAGTCCCATTGACTTTTCTGCCCTCTTTTTATAAAAATGATAAAAAATAGTTAAAGTGGAGAAATGGTAAGATAAGAGAGACAATAATGTAGATAAGACTCTTCTCTATATTATTCTCTCTCTTAATTTACCATTTCTCCTCTTTAACTATTTTTTATCATTTTTACAAAAAGATGGCAGAAAAGTCAATGGGACTGCTAAAGCGCGACGGGGCGCGACGGAGGGAGAACTATAATTTGTACCAACTTATACTAATATGGGTAAATATTTTAATCATTAAAGAAATTAAAATGGCGTCCATATTTCAGAGCACGAGAATGAACATGTTGATAAAAGCTGAAGCAAAAAAGTGGCTGAAAGCAGAAAGTAGGACATATATTTGAGGAGTAAAACTGAAAACAGCGCACTGTTGTAGACTACCTATATCTATTTATCAGATAAATGTAAAGAAAAAATACTACTAGCAAAATAAATATTCAAATAGTCCGATAACATTAACTTTCTAAACCCCCAAAAAGATTTAAAGGGAAAATAGAGAATTGACTTATTTGAATGATCCTAGCTCTAGACCTTTTACTTTGTTTTGTCATCATGATTATTGATGATGTGTCAAAGGTGGTTCGGCGCCATAAATTGCTTCCATTTTATGATGGATTATTCATTGAATATATATTCTCTCTGTTCACAAAGCATGAGTATTTTTCATAAAGTGGTTGAATATTGAATATATATTCTCTTTGTTCATAAAGTATGAGTATATTTTTTGTTGATATACTACTACATAAGATGACTGTTATATTTCGTTAATATTCTTTCAATTGAATAAAGGAAGTAGATTTTTTTTGCCCCAAAACGGTCCAATCCAATTTAATTGTAAATGAAAGCATTTTGGTAACTGTTTGGACTAGTGAAATTATGTCCCGAAGCCTAGTTGGTCATTTTGATAGCACAACCCGGACCCTCCCACCATTAATTTTAATTAAAATAAGGAATTTATCTAATTCATATGATTATTTAATCTAAAATAATCTTAAAATAACCTTTCTGTTTTTCCCCATTTTGAATTAAAACAATCTAAAATTAATATATGGGCTCTCTAAACATAACCTTCATATTTAATTATTTGATTATACACCAAGATTTAGTTAGGCATTTCAATCACGACCTACAATAATTTGTATTCTAAATATATTTTGCAGGCGTCGATATATATACGAAACAAAATCAAACAAGAAGATCCAAACAAGTCCAAAAGGGTCGGCTTCCAAGTTTTTCCATTTGACCAAAGTTGAAAATTCTCGTGAAGTAAATTATAAATATGAAGTAATAACCATTACTATTGTATTCATAATACTTATCTCTTATATGAAAAAATATGAATAGTACCTACTCATTAATCACAATTTATTATAAGGTGATAGCCATTCTTATCTATTAATATTATTAAATTATTTATTATGTAATCATCTTTACTAACTTTTATCTTGATTATATTCTCTTCGTCCCTTAAATTTTATCATAATTTGACTGTGTACCAATTCCTAAAAATACAATAGTAGAAATTAAGTTAAAATTTTTTGAAAAATATGAGATCCACTGTTAAAAATAATAAAAGTGAAAAAATGGCAATATTTGAGGACAGATAAAAATAAGTGACGAATTTTTAAAGACGAAATAGTACATTGTTTTTAAATGAGTAGCATATAACTCCCAATTTATATGATTCCTGTATGAGAGTAAAGTTATATACGCATTGAATAATTTGAATTTGATTTATATGTAGCAAGAATCTATTCATATTAATCCTTGCCCAAAAATCTCAAATTCAACTAATCTTTCTTGTCCTAAACATCAACGCCCTCAAAACCCTCATCTCATCCTTTAAAATTGCTTAAAAATAATCGTGAATTCGGCAAAACAACGATAATGACAACCACGACGGTTATTACGATGTTCATTGAATATAATGATGATTAAACAAAATATCATATTTCTTACTTCCCTTTTTACTAAATATTCTAATAGTTTAGCTTGGTAGTAGTTAATATGGAATGATCAGATGCAAGTTCAATCAAAATCAAGATTATTATAAGTCATTTGAGAAAGCATAAAAGCATACACCAAAAAGCTCAATTCTTGACTTCAAAGACAAAAAGGCCAAAGATTATACTACTAATATTTATTTCAAGGTCAAAAAGAAACATAGACAATATAACTACAAACAATAAAGACTCCTATGTTTTGATGCAAAACCTACACAGTTTCACCCATAGAATGAATAATGCTCTCATCAAAATATAATCTTTTTCAAATGGGTATCATCAAAATCAATTATTTTTTAAAAGGGCATCATAAAAAATCTAATCGTGATTAGAAACAAGAAACTCCGTTGTTGTTTTTTTATTAAAAAAATCACATTTTTCTGTTTTTGACAAAGGTGAAAAAATGGCCCACCTTTTACCTCCTGACCATTAGCATTTCCCAGTATCTTTAAAACCACTGACCAGCAAAAGTAGAGAGCAAAATAAACTCTCAGTCTGTCTGCTCTCTTTATCTCTCTCTCTCTAGAGGGAAAAGGAATTAACTTAACCATTAATTGCTGCTTCTGTTTCATGAATATAGGCCCTTCTGCTGACTCCTTTAGCTCTCTCCCTCTCAAACAAGTCATGGAAGAAGAAGATGAATCCAATACCAGCACCAAATGCACTCCCAAAACTATGAGTTTTAGAGAGAGGGGAGAGAGAGCTTACACCTATCACCACCACCGCCACCACCACCTGTTGCAGAATTCATACAGCTTTGGCTATGGCTTTGGATTTGGCTACCAAAATCAATACCAAAATTTCCCTGCTTTGCTCCCTCTGCCTCCAACCATACCTCTGCAGCTCACAGCTTTCCCTCAAAATCACACCTTTGGACACAAATCCAATCTTCGGAGAGGTCTATGTAGCCCTGCTCTTGCAACTTCCTCGGATTACCATGTTCAAGATTTCTCTGCAGGTAAAAAAATGAAAAAAAAATAAAATCACACAGGTTTCAGTTAAAACCCTTTTCTTGTTTTGGTTTTCTTGAATATGGGGTTTTTTCAATCTTTGTCTTTGTTATGTCTGGGTACTATTTCGTATTGCATGTTTGGTTGTAGCATGTTAAATCATTCTGCGCTCACTGCTCAGCAAACAAATTAAAAAAGGAATCTTGGTGGTTAGTTCAACCTTAAAGACCTCATTTTTCAAATGCTGTATATATTCTTGAATTCTAAATGTCTTATCACTACTATTGCAGTGTTTTTGTGACTAAACAATCATTATGACAAAAAAAAATTGGTACTATGTGAATGGATATATTGGCGTAGTTGATGATTGATGCTATAGTTTTTGCTAGAGTTTTTGTAAATAAATTGATGATTGATTATATAGTTATTGCTTAAGTTGTGGGAGACTTTTTGTTATTTAGGTAAAAGAGAAATCAAAAATCCAGTTAGCATGCCTTATAACAGGAAGGAAAATGGGAGAAAGAAATCAGATTCTAAGGCTATGTCATATGCAATAGCAAGAAGGCCAGACTCTGGTGGGGTGGAAGGGAGAGTTGTCACTCTTCTTGCTAACCATTTCCTAGTCAAATTCAGCCCGTCCCACCGTGTTTTCCATTACGATGTTGAGATATCTCCGAGTCCCTCAAAGGACATTGCGCGTAGAATCAAGAAGAAGCTGGTTGAGGAGCATCCAAGCCTCTTATCTGGTGCTCTCCCTGTATATGATGGCCGGAGGACTCTATACAGCCCTGTTGAGTTCCAAGACGATAGGCTCGAGTTCTTCATCAGCCTCCCGGTATCTATAGCTAAAACTTCTGTGGAAGAAGTGGTGGACTTGTCACAGAAAAAGCAGGAGCATAAGATCTTTCGAGTAAATATCAAGCTCGTGTCGAAGTTGGATGGGAAAGTTCTGAGCAGCTATTTGGATAGCAAAGGAGATGATGCCACACCTCTCCCTCAGGAGTACATCCATGCTCTTGATGTGGTGCTGAGGGAGGGGCCGACGGATAAGTGCATTGCCTCAGGGAGGTCGTTCTACTCTCGTTTGATGGGAGGGGCGAAGGAGATCGGGGGAGGAGCCATTGCATATAGAGGGTTCTTTCAGAGCCTGAGGCCAACACAGCAAGGTCTTGCCCTCAATGTGGATTTCTCTGTGACAGCTTTCCACGAGAGCATCGGAGTGATCCCTTACTTGCAGAAACGGTTCGACTTCATGCACGACGTCTGCCAAACAAAGGCAAGGTGCTTGACAGGCGAAGAGAGGAAGGAGGTCGAGAGGGCCCTTAAGAATATCCGGATCTTTGTCTGCCATAGAGAGACGGTGCAGAGATATCGAGTCCATAGCTTAACTGAGGAAGTTACTGAGAATCTATGGTTCCCTGATAGAGATGGTTCAAGTTTGAGGCTTTTACATTATTTCAAAGATCACTATGATTATGATGTGCAGTATAGAAATCTGCCATGTTTGCAGATTAGTAGGAGGAAGCCTTGCTATCTACCTATGGAGCTTTGTGTGATCTGTGAAGGGCAGAAGTTTTTCGGGAAGCTCTCGGATGATCAGACCGCGAAGCTCCTCAAAATGGGCTGCCAACGGCCGTTACAACGCAAGGCTATCATCGATGGAGTCATGCATGGGCCAGCCGGACCAACAAGGTAGTGTAGATCTTCGATTTTTTTTGCCTTCTTTGATGAAAGATTGTGCGTTTTTCATGAGGTTGTCCGTTTATCGACAGTGGGAGCATGGCGAACGAGTTCAAGCTGCATGTGGCTAGAGAGATGACACAGTTGAAAGGGAGAATCCTTTACCCTCCGAAGCTCAAGCTCGGACACAGTGGCCATGTGAGGAATCTGACCCCATCGCGCCACGACCGTCAATGGAACCTCCTAGACAGCCACGTCTTCGAGGGCACGTGCGTGAAGAGGTGGGCGATCATAAGCTTTGGCGGCTCGACTGATCAGAAATCCGGCATCCCAAGATTTATAAACCAGCTATGCCAAAGATGTGAACAGTTGGGAATTTTCCTAAACAAGAGCACTGTGATTAGCCCTCTCTTTGAGCCAATGCATGTCCTTGCAAATGCCAAAGTGTTGGAATCAAAGCTGAGGAAGATTCACAAGGCTGCCTTCAACAATCTGCAGCTCCTTATATGTGTGATGGAGAGGAAGCACAAGGGATACGCCGACTTGAAACGGATCGCTGAGACGAGCATCGGTGTATTGAGCCAGTGCTGCCTCTACTCGAATCTTGGCAGGCCGAGCTCGCAGTTCCTCGCCAACATAGCCCTCAAGATCAATGCCAAAGTCGGGGGTTGCACGGTCGCGTTGTACAACTCGTTGCCTTGCCAAATGCCGAGGCTCTTCAAGCACGACGAGCCAGTCATCTTCATGGGAGCCGATGTGACTCACCCCCACCCGTTGGACGACAGCAGCCCCTCCGTTGCTGCGGTCGTGGGAAGCGTGAACTGGCCGGCCGCGAATAAGTACGCATCGCGGATGAGATCACAAACGCACCGGCAAGAGATCATCCAAGATTTGGCCTCAATGGTTAAGGAGATATTGGATGACTTCTATGAAGAGCTCTCCCAACTCCCGAGGCGAATCGTGTTCTTCCGAGATGGGGTGAGCGAGACGCAGTTCAACAAGGTGCTCCACGACGAGCTAGAGGCGATACGGCGTGCCTGCTCGAAGTTCCCGGCCTACGACCCACCGATCACGTTTTTTGTGGTACAAAAGCGGCACCACACGCGTCTCTTCCCGTGTGAGGGAGCCGATCCGTCTCAATCCAACGACGAGAACGTTCATCCGGGGACGGTCGTGGACACAGTGATCACGCACCCCCGGGAGTTCGACTTCTACCTCTGCAGCCACTGGGGCGTGAAGGGGACGAGCCGACCGATACACTACCACGTGTTGTGGGACGAGAGCGGCTTCTCGTCCGATGAAGCACAGAAATTGGTTTATAACCTATGCTACACCTTTGTGAGGTGCACTAAGCCTATCTCGTTGGTTCCGCCGGCCTACTATGCGCACCTTGCAGCGTACAGGGGCCGGCTGTACCTCGAGCGCTCGGATTCAGGAACTACGAGCTCGACGAGCCCCACCGTGTCGCGGTCGGCCCCGCCGCAGGCAATGCCCTTGCCTAAACTTAGTGATAATATTAGGAAGCTAATGTTTTACTGCTGATTTTGGCGGGAAAATCGGAAACAAAATTAGGTCTGATTTACACCTTAATGATGATGATGCGTTATAGTGTCATTCATCACAGACCTATTCTTACTGATCTTATACTATCTTTTCTTCTCATAGTTTGATCAGATTTCAATTTTCTACTATGTTGGTGTAATGTTTGCTAATACTACATGATTAACAGATTTTGCAATTCTTGATTCAAAAGATTTTTTTTTAGTGTGTGTGATGATGTAAGAAGAGATTTTGTGGTAACACTTGCCAACAAAGCATGTTATGTTTGTAGTTGAAACATAACATGACAAAATTGAAAGCGTTGATGTTCCAAAAAGCAATTATAATGTTTGATGAAATTATCAAGGATGGTTCTATGTGGATAATTGCTATCCTATCAAAGCTACATCCACGCCGCAATATTAGAGATAAATCGAATTGATATGATTTTTATAGAGGGGTAAATTTGAATTTAGTTGAATCCAAAACATTTGAATTGATTGGATTCAAAATGACAAGATTGCATTATAGGGAGGAGTACTTGTAGTAGAAGAATATTGAGAGGATGAAATTACAATACTACCCTCCATGCAAAACATGGTAGATGTCAGTGAAAAAGATGGAAAGTTTGTATGTTAGTTGTATATGGATGGGTGATTTGGCATTTAGTGAGCAATAATGGTAGGGAGATGGATGGAACTAAAGCAAGCAATAGCATAATGGAGTTGACATGAATGGAGTTTATGGAGATCTGTCACTCAAATATTAAGCAGAAGGTCTCTACAAATTAGGTCTTCTTGAGGCAAAAGAATCCTTTTTGATAGCACCAGAAATTTTGAATAGTCACATAACTGCAGTCTGGAGGAGAGAGAGGATAACACAGAATGTGTCATTGGTTGAAGATGAAGACTGATCAGAATTGAAGAATGAACAGAGATAAAGTCACAAGAAAAAGTAGATCTGACTAAAAACCTCTCTGCCCTCATTTATACGCTCCATTTCTCATAAATTGACAACCCCATACATATAAGTACTAGTACTTTTTCTTTATTACATGGCTGTTAGTATTACACTATTACTATATCATGATAGCAATCAATTTTTTTAAATTATGAGTTTGAAATTTCGGACATAAAAGAGAGTTGTAAGTACAACATCTTGATTCAGTGAAAAACTTATTAACATGAAATTTGATGAATTTGGAGAAATGAGTAGTGAGCAAAGAAAAGATGAATATAGTTAAGTAGAGACAAAAGGCAAAAAAGAGAGAAGGAAATGGATGAATTCCCCTTTTGTCTATTGTCCAAAAATTGGTATGCTGCCCTCTCTCTTACTACCTTTTATTTGTATTCACTTATTATAGGTTTGTACAACTTATGTCTCTAGCTTTCTTATGTAATTTTACAGTATGCTCAGAGAACTCTGCAAATAAAAGGGGACCCAATTGTATGCAAACTTCAATTATAACCAGTATGGCAGTATGTCCTTGCTTTCATTCATTTTAACTTTACTCTATACCGAATATAGGTAGCCCAATAATAAATAACCAAGACTCAAATAATATACACCAATTAATATCCATAAATTATGTTGATCTAATGGTTATAAATCATTCCACACGAAAATACTACTACATATTATTAGTATAGTACATTTTTCTTAGTCGAATATATATAAGGTGGTTATGCACTCTATAAAAGTGAGTTTGTACAATTTTAGCATATTAAATCGGATTTTTTCCAGATTTTCATATATGTTTCGTTCATTTTCATATGGAGTAGTAGTACTGTATTTATAACAAGTGGTTCTCATTTATTGACATTTGAATTATATATATAGAGTCGTGTTAACCATAAATCCACCCTTAAAGATCGAACTAGAGATCAAATTAGGACCACTCATTTTTCTTAGTCTTATGGTTATGATTAATTTACAATTAATTTAATATTTTATTAAATAAAAACGTTTTTTTTATTTATTTTTATTTATTTTAGATTTTTTTTATTTTTTTATTTTTTTAAAATTTTTTATTTTTATTTTTAAAATTTTAATTTTTTTTAGTTTTTTTTTATTTGATAAAAACTTGCTGGAGTAAATAAGGAACTATATTCACTACATAATGAACTAAATGAATGTATGTTATGAACTTATTACTTCATTCAGTCGTGCTATTACTTCATTCTGTTGGTTTATTATTTCATTTATTCATGCTATGACTTCATTCTATTAGTTTATTACTCCATTCTGTTAGTTTATTACTTCATTCAGTCATGCTATTACTTTATTCCATTAGTTTATTACTTTATAATGTGTTATGACATAATTATCTTTTAGTTGGGTTTAAGGTTATTACTTCATTCCGTTAGTTTATTACTTCATTCAGTCATGCTATTACTTCATTCCGTTAGTTTATTACTTCATTCAGTCATGTTATTGTTATGAGCTTATTACTCCATTCAGCCGTGCTATTACTTCATTTCGTTAGTTTATTACTTCATTCAGTCATGTTATTGTTATGAGCTTATTACTTCATTCAGTCGTGCTATTACTTCATTCCGTTAGTTTATTACTTCTTTTATTCATGCTATTACTTCATTCTGTTAGTTTATTACTTCATTCCGTTAGTTTATTACTTCATTCAGTCATGTTATTACTTCATTCCATTAGTTTATTACTTCATAATGTGTTATGGCATAATTATCTTTCAGTTGAGTTTAGGGTTATTACTTCATTCTTTTAGTTTATCACTTCATTCAATCATGTTATTACTTCATTCTATTAGTTTAGTACTTCATTCCGTTAGTTTATTACTTCATTCAGTTATGTTATTACTTCATTTCATTAGTTTATTACTTCATTTTATTATTTTAATTACTTCATAATTATGACATAATTATCTTTCAGTTGAAGTAAATTCAGTATATAATGAATGCGAAAAATTACTTCATAACATAAATTCATTTAGTTCATTATGTAGTGAATATAGTTCATTATTTACTCCAACAAGTTTTTATCGAATAAACAAAAATTCTATAAAAAAAATTAAAAAATTTTAAAAAAATAAATTAAAAACGTTTTTATTTAATAAAATATTAAATTAATTCTAAATTAATCATAATCATAAGATAAAGAAAAATGAGTGGCCCAAATTTGGTCTCTAGTTCGGTCTTTAAAAATGGTTCGACATTGATCACAACTCACCATATATATATATATATAGGGTTTTAATCTATGAAGACCAGATTTAAATATAAAAACACATAACACAGTCACACGTAGGGCATTTTTAGGTCATAGTTAGTTTAATTTTAGGTAATGCTAACAAAGCATGACCTAAAATGATCTTAACATGACATAAACTCAAATCTTATAATATGACCTAAAACTACTTAATTATGACCTTCCGTGTTTTGGGTTAATTATTGGCCATTAGATCATCTAATCCTAGGGCCAAGATTTGGGCTGCATTTCTAGATTTAAATGCATTCTTATTTTGATCATCTCCATATATATATATATATATATATATATATATATATAAGGATATGAATACAGAGGAGTGATCAAGGTCTAACTAATTTTAAGTGTATAACTAGAGAATAAATCTCAGCCACTCATTATCTTAATCTAATGACTAAATTAAGTATTCATTTTCTATTAATAAATATTGCATGGGGGTAATTTGGGAAATCAACTTTGTTCATATTCTGACGTACACATCACATTCATGCATACTCTCTCTCTCTCTCTATACACGAAGGAGGTGGAGGGACACGAATCAACCTCCTCTCCGGCGACGCCCTCCTCCACCGGCTTCCTCTTGCAGCTGCCTCCCCCTGTCATCTCATCTATGTGGCCCACCGACTGTGCCCTCATCTCTTCCGGCTCCCCTTCAACCTCCTACCGCTTCGTCTTCATCTCCGGTGTGACGTAGTAGGCTTCCTAATAATATACCGCCCAACTAGCGGCGTCGATCGCAGCTTGTAACCGTCGATGCACCTTAAGGCGAGGCTGAAATCACCTAACCTAGTTTTCATATTTCGGTCGTCAATTTGAGATCTGCGTATATATGGCATCGTCTTGCTTGTCGATTGTGGAAATTTTTTGAAAATAAAAATTGGAATTTCAATCGCGAAATCAAGGATCACATTCGATCAATCCAACACTTATTCTGTATTTTCACTCGTCGATTACGTCTGTAATGGACTTTATAGCATACGAAAATTACTTTGATCTGAGGCATTATCGTTTGGGAAGATGCGGAGCCTGAAGCTGAAGATAATTTTCAGATGATCGTAGATGGTTCGCATTAAAACATAGTTAGATCACATTGAGGAAGCTGGAATTGCTACGTACCAGACTGCCAAATCCATTAGGTAAAATAGAACCGATTTCTTGGGATTTACCACTAGTCAGGACCAATCAGAATATGAGAATATACTGATTAGAGTGATTAGAGTGAAGTATTTCATACTTAGAGTGAAGTGTTTGTGATCCGTGCTTATAGTGCACTATTTTTTCATCTCAGTGAAGTAAAAATGTGCATAGAGTGAAGTATTTTATGATTAGAGTGAAGTGTTTGTGATGCATGATTATAGTGATCTGTTTTTTCATCTCAGTGAAGTAAAATGTGCTTAGAGTGAAGTGTTTGTGATCCTTGCTTATAGAGCATTGTTTTTTCAGCTCAGTGAAGTAAAACGTGCTTGAAGTGAAGTATTTAATGCTTACAGTGAAGTGTTTGTGATCCTTGCTTATAGAGCATTATTTTTTCAGCTCAGTGAAGTAAAATGTGCTTGAAGTGAAGTATTTCATGCTTAGAGTGAAGTGTTTGTGATCCATGCTTATAGTGCACTATTTTTCATTTCAGTGAAGTAAAACATGCTTAGAGTGAAGTATTCCATGGTTAGAGTGAAGTGTTGGTGATCCGTGCTTATAGTGCACTATTTTTCATGTCAGTGAAGTAAAATGTGCTTATAGTGAAGTGTTTGAGATACTTACTTATAGAGCATTGATTTTTCAGTTCCGTGAAGTAAAACGTGCTTAGAGTGGAGTATTCCATGGTTAGAGTGAAGTGTTTGTGATCCTTACTTATAGTGCACTATTTTTTTCAGTTCAGTGAAGTAAAATATGCTTAGAGTGAAGTATTTCATGCTTAGAGTGAAGTGTTGTGATCCTTGCTTATAGTGCATTGTTTTTTCAGTTCAGTGAAGTAAAACGTGCTTAAAGTGAAGTATTTCATGCTTAGAGTGAAGTGTTGTGATCCTTGCTTATATTGCACTATTTTTTCAGTTCATTGAAGTAAAACGTGCCTAAAGTGAAGTATTCCATGTTTAGAATGAAGTGTTTGTGATCCGTGCTTATGGTGCACTATTGTTTCATCTCATTGAAATAAATTGTGCAAGGAGTGAAGTATTCTATGGTTAGAGTGAAGTATTTCATGCTTAGAGTGAAGTGTTTGTGATCATTGCGTATAGTTCATTATTTTTTCAATTCAGTGAAGTAAAACGTGCTTAAAGTGAAGTATTTCATGTTTAGAGTGAAGTGTTGTGATCCTTGCTTATAATGCATTGTTTTCTCAGTTCAGTGAAGTAAAACGTGCCTAAAGTGAAGTATTCCATGTTTAGAGTGAAGTGTTTGTGATCCATGCTTATAGTGCACTATTTTTTCATTCATTTCAGTTAAGTAAAAAACGTGCTTAGAGTGAAGTATTCCATGGTTAGAGTGAAGTGTTTGTGATCCGTGCTTATGATGCACTATTTTTTCATCTCAGTGAAGTAAATTGTGCATGGAGTGAAGTATTCTATGGTTAGAGTGAAGTATTTCATGCTTAGAGTGAAGTATTTGTGATCCTTGCTTATAGTGCATTGTTTTTTCAGTTCAGTAAAGTAAAATGTGCTTAAAGTGAAGTATTCCATGCTTAGAGTGAATAGTGCACTATTTTTTTTCATTTCAGCGAAGTAAAACATGTTTAGAGTGAAGTATCCCATGGTTAGAGTGAAGTGTTTGTGATCCGTGCTTATGATGCACTATTTTTTCATCTCAGTGAAGTCAATTGTGCATGAAGTGAAGTATTCTATGGTTAGAGTGAAGTATTTCATGCTTAGAGTGAAGTATATGTGATCATTGCTTATAGTGCATTGTTTTTCAGTTCAGTGAAGTAAAATGTGCTTAAAGTGAAGTATTCCATGCTTAGAGTGAATAGTGCACTATTTTTTTTCATTTCAGTGAAGTAAAACGTGCTTAGAGTGAAGTATTTCATGGTTAGAGTGAAGTGTTTGTGATCCGTGCTTATAGTGCACTATTTTTTCATCTCAGTGAAGTAAAATGTGCTTAGAGTGAAGTATTTCATGCTTAGAGTGAAGTGTTTGTGATCCTTGCTTATAGTGCACTGTTTTTCTGTTCAGTGAAGTAAAACGTGCTTAAAGTGAAGTGTTGTGTTCCTTGTTTATAGTGCACTGTTTTTTCAGTTTAGTGAAGTAAAACGTGCTTAAAGTGAAGTATTACATGCTTAGAGAGAAGTGTTTGTGATTCATGCTTATAGTGCACTATTTTTTTATTTCAGTGAAGTAAAACGTGCTTAGAGTGAAGTATTCCATGGTTAGAGTGAAGTGTTTGTGATCAACATGTATATATGCTATAAGGCATTCAAACATCACTATAAGGTATTAAAACATCACTGTAAAACATATTCACAGTACAAGTATTCAATTATTAAAAAAATAGCTAATAAAAATCATCTAAAAGTGCATAGCTATGAACTAAATAGATAAAAAAATTTTTAACAAAATATTAATGTAAGTTATGAACTGACTTTTGAATTTGAATGAATCGAATATGTTTACAGTGAACTTAATGACACATGTTATTAACTATATCACTTTCTATAAAGTTTGCAATCATTTTTCACATCTATGTCCATGTGTTTGCTACAATCTTCATAATGCCTTGATGTTGCCTTGGATTTAGTCAATGACTCATGGTTCATCTTCAACAACATTAATGTTCTGCAATACTTTGATCTTAGCCTCTGCTTCAGTTGCTCTATACCCTTCTCTTCGTCTTTCTTTATGTATATCTGTAGCTTTCGAAAGATTAACAGAAAGTCCTATCATTTAAAGAAAGTAAAAAAAGATTAATATCAACATTTAATATAAAGCCAAAATAATTCACTGTAATCAGTATATACTTCACTATAAACTCAATATACTTCACTGTGATCATAATATACTTCACTCAAATGGCAAAACAGTACACTCACATGTTATTATACTAACAAAATATATTGCACTATAAGCATAATATACATCACTTAAATGCAAAACATTACACTCACATGCCAATATAGTTCACTATAAAAACAACATACTTCAATACAAGCACATCACTCAAATGTCAAAATAGTATACTTACATGTCAATATACTTCACTATAAACAGAATATACATAACTCAGATATCAACTCACATGCCAATATACTAGTTCACAATAAACACAATACTAATTCACTATAAACACAATATACTTCACCGTAAGCATAATATACTTCATCAAGTTTCAATCGTGATTCTTTTCATCCCTGCAGATCTCTCTCTCTAGAAAGACTATGCATAAGAATAAGACTAGTGTGTGTAAATGTGTATTTTTTTCCACTCCTGTAATTCACAATTTTAGTACAAATACAGATATAGTTAGAAGCATAGTTGCAATAGAGACATAAACATATATATTTTTATCCAATTAGTGTAGTAAGTAGAGAGAGAGAGAGAGAACTGATAGTGACTGCTAATGGTTATACGATCCCAACCGAAAACAACGATGGCTACACCCCATCGATCTCTCTCCCAACGCCACTCCGGCGAGACCCTTCGCCGCAAACATCCCATGGCCCAGCCCTACCCCGACGTTGGCGTAAACGATGACTAGATGTTGAAACTTAGCAGGAAGTGAGAGAAGCGGCTGAAATGAGCAACGAAGAGAGAGGAAACTGCAGAACCCTAGGTTTCCATTGAGAGAAGAGAGTAGAGAAGAAGAAGCGCAGTGGGTGCGAAACGATACATTTTTTAAAATGAGTGTAATTGATTTTAACCCTAACTTTTGTAAATGACTATTTTGCCCCGCCTTATTATAGTGAACTAATTCATTCTCATAATGAAGTACAATCTGGGACAATTTTGAAAAGCATAAGTTGAATATCAACCCTTAATTTTCTTGATTGTGTGGCTGAGATTTACTCTCTAGTTATATATTTAAGGGATGTTTGTCCTATATCACTACTCTATGAATACATCCCTATATATATATATATATAATGTTTTCATATATATATATATATATATATATATATATATATATATATATATATATATATATATATATATATATATATATATATATATATATATATATATATCTTTGTATGATATTTATAGTTGTAAAACATATTACTAAAGTACAATGTATATGATGTTATATTTTTCGTTGTGATTGTGCTTCATATAATTTGATATGATTATGTTTTTTTTAAAATATTAGCAACGCAATATATTACCCTGCCACAAGATGGATGTTACTAATAAATACAATAAACATTAACTAATATTATTTTTTTCTCTTTCTATTACTCCCTCTGTCCCAAGATAAATTAGCACAAACTTTTTAACATGGGATTTGAGGAAATGAGGTTTTGAGGAAATGAGGTTTTGTTAGTAAAGTGAAAAGTGATAAAGTAAAAAGAAAAAGTAAGAGATGGGACATCAAAAAAGAAAATGACTCACTTATCTTGCGATGTCCCAAAATTGAATGTGAATCGCATATCTTACGACAGAGGGAATAATACATTCAATTTTTTTTCGCTCTCTATTTTTACACCAAACAACATATTTTTATCACAGAGCCTATATATTGACAAAGTTTTATCCACTCCACACTATATCTATTGATAAGTATGAACAAAAAGAACTTTCTTTTGATTTTTCTACATTTTCTTTCCTGCTTTATTACTCTATCCATGCTCTATTAATTATCACTCTTTTCCATTTTGATTCATCCCTTAATATTTGTCACACTTCATTTTTACCATAAATAGTATGTCACAAATTCCACTAACTCACTTTATTCACATTTTATTATAAAACCAATTTAAAAAAGTGGATCTCACGTCCCACTAACTTTTTCAACCAATTTTTATTTATATTTCTTAAAACTCGTATCTGATCAAATAGTGATAATTAATCAGGGACGGAGGGAGTACTATTTATTTACTTAATTCAATTAACATAATTTTTGTTCGATTAGAGAGAGTATGAACGAATGAAACATGGACAGCACTTGAATTAATCCAATTTAGAATATAAAAATCACAAAAAAAGAATAAAAAACTCAACCGGCAACAAGAAATAGCGGTATTGTTCCTTTTGCCGTAGAAGTTCCTTTTCGCCGCTGTACTGGTGCAGTACATCACACATCACGAGGCGTCAAAAATCAGCTCTGGATAAATATAAGCCGTTAGATGACATTCGAAACCATACCCCGCGCTGCACGAGATTCCGTCCGTGGGCCCCACTTCGTCATTATTGCTGTTTATTTATTTCTTTAATTTTATTTTGCAAGGCGAACAAAAGGAAAATAGAAAGGGTACTAAAATTCGAGCAGAACTGTGTTTGTGCAAACATGAACAGTTATTCTTCTATTTTCGAAATTTGTCTTTTTTTAATTAAATTTTCAAATGAATTTGACAGTAGTAATAAAACAGAGAATCTCACGTCGCAACTGAAATTACAAATCAATCAACTCATATGTAGAAAACGGTACTAGTGTGCAGCTGTGTGTGATCAAGACAACTATTCCAACTCACACTTTTTTCTGACCTATTTCCATTTTTAAATATTTGATAAAATTTCCCACATTTTGAGATTGATAATTATAACCCCACAATCTTATTTATGTGTACAAAAATGTTCATTTACATTCTCCGGCATTAGAATATCTCAATGTCGTAATTTAGACTGAGCACACATCGACTATGATATTTGCCAATTAAGTCAGTCAGCTTATTTAATTTTCTAAAAATTGAACGGCACCATTATCTTAATGTTCAGGTGTAATTTATTTAATTTTAAAAAAATTTGATTAAACGATTTCATTAAGCAGTTACTACTAATATTTTTTTTGCACGATGTTCTTGTTATTCTACCTAATATTTTCCAGTGCTCTTTAGTCAAATTCAAATCTATAGATATTATAACAAATTGGACACGAAAAATAAATTATAGTAGCATCTGTATTTTTAATTGAGTAAAGGTGATTTTTAGTCCTTAACATATTGGCGATTTTTTTATTTTGGTACATAACATTATTTTTTAAATTATTTAGCCCTTAACAAACACAAGTCCGTCACATTTGGTCCGAAATGAATGGAGCTGTTAAAAATTAACGGTCAACGAATTTTAAATCAATTTTGACCGGATTAAGAGTTTTAAAAATTAGAAATTTTTTTCTTTTTCAAATAAATTCTATTTTTTTTGAAATTATTTTTATTAAAAGGAATTGCTTGTATCATTTAAAAACCCTAGGACAAGTTTACATTCTTAGTATTCTTTTTTCATCTTCTTCATTGTTTGGAAGAACATCAAGTAATCCAAACTTGTCAACCATGGACCGTTCGAACTACAGCAGAGAGACCGGTGGGAGTGGCGGTGGACGTGACCTCCGATTCCGGTACGAATTTTGCCATTGCAAGAATCGGGCTTCACTCCGAATCGTCAACACCTATGGAAAACCAACAAGGGGGAAGCTATACTTTATTTGTGAGAGAAAAGTTTGCCAATTTTTCAAGTGGTGTGAGACAATCGACGAAGACGACGCCGTGACTTCTTCAATGCACCGAATGTGAGAGTTTTAGTTTGATTTTGTCATCAATCGAGGAGAATAATAGGACAATAGAGAAATTACGTAGTGTTGTGATGTATGGATTTTGTTTCTTTGTTGTGGTGTTTGTTCGCGATTGAGAGATTTCGCTATTTCATTTTCTTTTGTTATATATTTTATGTTTAATTTAATTTTGTAATAGTTATTATTATTATTTACTTAAAATTTTGTAAATTTTCAAATTTTGATTAATTAGTTATTAGACATTAATTAAACATAATTAAAACTCTTAATTCAGTCAAAATTGATTTAAAATTCGTTGACCGTTAATTTTAACAGCTTCGTCAATTTCAGACCAAATATGACCAATTTTTATTTATTAAGGACCAAATAATTCAAAAGATAATATTATTGACCAAATTAAAAGAATAGCCATATGTTAAGAGAAAAAAAAAAACCAAAAAGGGACTTTAGTCTTTTTAATATCACACTATCATCAATTCATCATTAAAATTCACTGGCACGGTTGAGCACGTCAGCAGGAAATTAACATGATGATAAAAACAAAAGAAAAAGGAAAGGCATATGGCAGGTTTTTATAGAATACATTCTCCATTTCTCCTTCAAAGACTAGTCTTTTCCTATCTAAATTTCTCTCACAATCAAAATCATGTTTCACTTTTTTTTATGCCAAAATATCTTAGTAACTCTGAACAATTTGATGTTGAATAGCGCGTATAGATTATAGCTCAGCGTCTGGTATGTTGAGTAATTTCCTTATAGCTTCCAATGCCTGCATGGAACGATTAATAAAGTTATCAAAACCATCAACATATTTAGGTTACGATTAATATCGACCAGACAAGGTCATCTCTCCTTAATTTCTTCAAACAAGTTTTAGTTTTAGATGTTTTGCGTATGAACAAATGTAACAGTTGGAAATATTGAGAAAGAGGCGGCATAGTTACCACTTTGATTTGAACTTTTATAGCTCCAATTTTGCCAGTGTACTCCTCTATTTGCCTACAAAAGCAAGTGAAAATTAGCTTCCTTGCTCATTAACATTCAACAGGTTCATGAAAAAATTCAATGAGTGAAGCTCAAAACATGACCAACATCATGAATCCAGGATCCTTATCGCATTCCATCCAATTTACATACATCTCATTTTTCTTCTTTTATCTGTTCGACTAATAACAAAACATACACACGTAAAGAGAAAACGAGGCAGTCGACTTCAGTGGTAGAAGCAAGCAGAGAACTTAAGCAAGTTCAGGACCTTTTCCTTTTCAAACAAATGTTAGATGTTATATGCAAGTTTAGGATCCTTTTCCTTTATTGAAGTCTCTAGATCTAGACCCGAAGAAAGTCACTGACATTTGTTGACAAAAATTCAACATGCAAGTAACCTATTTTATAAGTGGCTCACAAATCATACACACATTAGGTTGATTCCATTTTAGTTGAGACAATGACATACCTGGATAGTAATTTTTCCCTTTCAGCTATATACTTCAGAGCTTCAGCCCATGTAAACTCCACATAAAATCCATGTCCTACCTCAACAAATATATGCCGAGTATCTGGCCTGCAAATATGCAGATAATAAGAAACTATTAATCTAAACCCCAGCTACAATAAAAAACCATTCAAGTTGATGGCATCTGCAAATTCAAAAGCATAACATCCATCAATTTTCAGGTACATAGTAGTAGTAGTAAGTACTTTCTGTCATCTCCCTTTCGCTTTACTTCTACGTTTATCTGTGTAATTCAGTTTTATTTACATGTTAGAGGAGTCAGAGACTATCTAAAAGCTATTCAAATAAATTTTAAAAGTTCCAACATCAAGCCCCTCAGCTCTAATACAAACATTTATGTGGCCACAATTAGGGAAAACTTAATAGCAGCGGTCACAGCTCAAATCACTAACAAGATGGTGAGCTTACGCTTCAGCTTCCGTGTAGATTTCGGCACCAATGTTGACGAGTGTCCTCATACTGGTCACCGTATTCTTCTCCAGATTCTCAATGTTTTTTCTAAGGTCAGAGCTACGGCAACCAGGCTAAGAAAAGCAAATTTATAAATAAACTAGCTAAACCATTTAAAAGACTAAAATCGTTTTATTAAACACCCTAATTAACCTAAAAATACTCTTGTAGCCAGAAATCATAGATGTAAATGACCAATAAAAGAGTAATATCTTAAATAATCACAAAGGATACAAAGTCTTCTGCCGCTCAAAGACCTTGTCCCTGCAAAGTAGCAGAAGATATCAATCATTTCGAGACTTCTTTTGGACTAATATTTCTTATGCAATAAAAGATGTTTCGTATGACACATAACATAAATGAAAGGAAAATTTTCTTGATCTTGAACTGATTTTACCAGACAAGTACGCAAAAAAGTTGAGAAAGTAATAACAGAATTAGTTGCATTAACGAAATGAGGAAGATGGAAATGAGAAATACCGTTCAGTAATAGCACGCACAAGATTAGGTTTCAAGCGCCCTTCAACAAATTCCTCAAGCGTTTTGATTTCCTCTGATAGCTCAGTGTCCATGGCAGCCCCTGCACCAAACCACACGCGCTACATTCAGCATTCAATCAATGTATCTCTAAGGCTAATTGTTCGAGGGGAGAACAGAGCGCACACCCTCACACACATGAGCACAATTCCAATTGAACTGTAAAACGCAATTTCCAGTAGCGTTTTGCTCCAAACCCTACCTTCTACTGCTAGTGAACGCTTTTGCTTTCAAAGTTATGTAATAAAATTATGAAATGTTGCGAACTAGTACTAGATTTCAAAGATTTGGGTGAAACCACCACGGCTATGAACTAGTATGAAGTGTATGAGCTAAGCAATCTGGAAATTAGGGCTCACTTAAATTTTCAGTCAAGGGATGGACTCGAAACGAACAATTAAGAGTTGCAATATCCACGCCGGAGACGAAATTCTTCCTACACATCACAATTTTTTCCTTCCAATCAAAGGTATACCCTCTCAATTCAATATCTTTTCCCCATATTGATTCCTATGATTTTCTCTTGATTGGAATAAAAGTTAATTGATTGGGGAAAAGGGGAAGGGGAATTACCTGTAGGCTGTAACAGAAAGGAGAGGGACGGATTTTCCGCCGGCGGCTGGACGGCGTGGAGTGGGCGGCAGCTGCTGGTGCAGCAGAGAGCGAGAGAGAGAGAGCGTTTAAGGAAGACGGGATTTAGAATTTCCCTTTTGGGGTGAATTGTTGAGAGAGAGAGAGAGTAGAGAGGAGAGGAAGTGACAAGAGTTTGAGAGAAGAGAGGAATTGTAGGAGGAAGGCGTGAGAAGAGAGATTGGAGTCAGAATTCAGAAATTGGTTTCAATTTGAGATGAAAGAGAGAGTGGCGTTCGATGAGTAAATTTAAATCCAAGAGTGGACACTAGAAATATTATTATGCATCAATTTCAACCATTACCCTACATTAATTACTCCATTTTAATTCTTATTAAATTTACTTATATTGATACAAATATTAAGAAGCTCCGAAATTATTCAGCGATACTTGACACACTTAAAATTGCTCGAATATAAGTACATAGTACTCAAACTTATTATATTGATTTTATATTGGTAGAAATAAAAGATTATGCTGTACAGTACTACTGTATAAGAAAAGTATAAAAAAAATCCCGTGTTTTACACAATTTTTCAAGTGTGTTTTTTTAGTTACAGAAATAGACGACTAATAATTTATCTCATATAGTAATCTGTAAATACTAAATACTGTTATGTAATGTAAACACAAACACGTCATATCAGAGTTCTGACTTGAAAGGCTTTGCCCGAACTACGATCCCGATATCGGCGGCGATCCTGTACGTCTCCACCTCCGATTTCAACTTCTCTTCTTCTTTTGTATTTTCTATTTCATTCTTTTAGCTGCTTCCGCATATCAATAGCTACTTCTGCACAAGATCCATCGATACACTTTTGCCCTAATTCTAATTTAACTTCTTCTTCCACCGGAAACCCTCAAATTGATGTTTGAGTGTCTGATGGGGCTGTTTTTGGAAAATTTTCCAAACATCTGACTTTTTTTTCCACTGTTTGTTGTACTTGAGCGCGGGTGTTAGTGATTAAGGCTGAAATAAGCTGAATGGTGGGGAAACAATGGATTAATTTAACGAATTTACGGAATTGACGAGGTGATGGCTGAAATACTTGTCTTCAGTGTTGTGCTGGTTTATTTATCTATTTATTTTCATAATTAGTACTCCTTCTGTTTGTACTTTACACATGGTTTTGCCTAATTTGTTGAATGTAGTTGGTTGTGAATGCGTGGTGTGATGCTATCGGCAATTCCTTATTGTCTATGTATTGTGTACGTGGTGACGTTTATCCTATATGTGGAGTATAAGAATTTTTTTAGGAGAAATTCGATAATATATGAGGTATTATAAAGATTCATACATCCCATATGTATAATAAAGATTTATACATCCCATATGTTAGTTGAAGTTTACGCAATTGTCGAAATTGAGATTTCAGATTTTGATACTCCACTTGTAAAGGAATAAGTTTGCCTGATTGTGTGAATATGATTGGCAGGGAACAGAGCGAAATGATGAGGCTGCAAACTTATGGAGGGATTAGTTTAATAGCTACACTGGCTGTTATCTATCATGCATTTAGTAGCAGAGGCCAGTTTTATCCGGCAATGGTTTACCTTTCTACTTCAAAGATCAGTTTGGTGCTGCTTTTAAATATGGGCCTGGTAGTTATGTGCATTTTGTGGCAATTAACAAAGAAGATCTTCCTTGGCAAGTTACGAGAAGCGGAAGTGGAAAGGCTGAATGAGCAGTCATGGCGGGAAGTCATGGAAATACTGTTTGCCATAACTATTTTCAGACAAGATTTTTCGGTTTCATTTATAGTGATGGTTACTGCATTACTTTTGATCAAAGCTTTGCATTGGTTGGCCCAGAAGAGAGTTGAATACATTGAAACGACTCCATCTGTTCCTAAGCTAGCTCATATCCGAATTGTATCTTTCATGGGATTCCTTCTCCTTCTTGATTGTAGCTTTCTCTACAATTCAATCAAGTATCTCTTGGAAACCAAACAGGCTTCAGTTTCACTATTCTTTGCATTCGAGTAAGTTTTTTTGTCGACTGATAGTGGGTTATTCTGTTTGATTTATGGCTCGAATACTATTTCTAATCTGTATTGTTATGGTGCACATTTCCTTTCTCAGGTACATGATACTGGCCACAACAACTGTATCAACATTTTTGAAATATATATTCTATGTCAGTGACATGCTTATGGATGGACAATGGGAGAAGAAGGCTGTTTACACCTTTTACTTGGAGCTTGCTCGAGACTTGCTTCACTTGACTATGTACATGTGTTTCTTCCTCGTCATTTTTGTGTAAGAAAATTTTAAGCTTTAATTTTCTATTGATTTAAAACTTTTTAGCTTAGTGTTATGGTTGGCTAATCAGTAAAAGTAACATGGATGCTTCATATCATGAACCTGATATTTTCTTAATGCAATCTTATTCAAAAGATGTTCAGTGATATCAAATTTGCTATTTTCTTTCTTCAGGAACTATGGTGTGCCTCTTCACTTGATACGGGAACTGTATGAGACTTTCCGTAACTTCAAAATCCGTATTGCTGACTATCTACGCTATCGGAAGATTACTTCAAATATGAATGATCGTTTCCCTGATGCAACATCTGAAGAGATCAACTCGTGAGTTATTTACTGCTCGGTGGAACTAGCTGGATTTCTACTTCTTACTCTACTTCATATCTTTTGATTTTCAGGAGTGATGCAACCTGCATTATTTGCCGAGAGGAGATGACTACTGCAAAGAAACTTCTATGTGGGCATCTCTTTCATGTCCACTGCCTCAGGTCATGGTTAGAAAGACAAAATACATGCCCTACATGCAGAGCACCTGTTGTACCACCTGAACATGGGATGAGTACTACTGGAACGAGGTCTGGTGGTCAACAACAAGGTATAATGTTTTTTCCTATTATCCCTTGTTAGAGCAATAGAGCTTCATTTTTGTTAAGAACTGAGCATTTGGTTAGACTTTTCTGCATTTCTCAGTGTTTCAATTTAGGATCAACAAGCTTACTGGTGATGATTCTATAATAGAAAAATATGATGCCATCTTTTGGTTATGCTTCATATGAAGGAATGCAATGAACCTTTACAAACAACTTACTAACTTTCCCGTGGGTACAGGAACTAGCGCTACTGGTACATCATCTCAAGGCTCTGTCAGTTCTGGTGAGGCGAATGGTAATATCAGTCAGCATCAGGCTAGACTCCAAGCTGCTGCTTCTGCTGCATCTATGTATCAGAAGTCTTTTGTGTATCCTTCTCCAAGTACTCTAGCATGGTATGCATTGTTTCTCTGTTCACCAATTATTAGATTTCTTCCGTAGTTCTTATTAGCTTCTTATTCACACTGTTGCTTCGTAGTCAAAACTGTGAGGCATGGAAATTCATGTTTTTTTCTGAATGTTGGACTTGTAGAATATCATTGATTTCGTGTTTTGGGCTATTATAAGGTCATAGACCATACATTGCGTTATAGTTTGAGCGACACATTGCTTTTGGAATGTCACTTGTACCACTTATGAGGAGGAATCATATTGATTGCGTGGGTAGTCTTGCCTGCAAGGCTGCAAGTGTTCTCTAACAGGAAAAATAAAAATGGCAAATAGTTACATTTATTATCTCCACTATTGCAGGTCGCCTGGACATACTGTACCTCCTCAACCATTTGGACCTTCCGGCCCCAATATGACAGCTAATGATAGTGCATCAGCCTCTCAACAGGATATACAAGTAAAATTAATTGAGCGCCAGATTGAGGTATATATAACATTATTTACCTGTCAAATACAATGTTTCCTTTCTTTGTGGAGGGCTTGAACAATAACATAATTGAGATAAATTACTTCAAGCCACCATTTTTCATGATTAAGTTATTGCTTCAATGATTTCCAAGGTCAAGGATGTGATAATACTATATAAACACTGCTTCTTGCAATGATCTTGTTTCATGATTAAACCATCTATAGTTACCACTGCAAATATGGCTGTCCCTATAGAAATCTCAAAACTTGAAAGCAGCTATCAGAGTGCAAATGTGACTAGATATCACATGCTCTAAAATTTATATGTCGATCACTACACTGCTCTTTTCTGGACCCAGTTAATATAAATTAACTGCACCTTTATGATGTGAAATTTCTGTACATGCTTTCAGTATCTACAATGGCAGCTCCAGCATCTACAAGCATCAGGCAGTGAGAAGAAAACGGGCGCAGGAGCATCAGATATTAAAGGGAAGGCAGTATCATCACCATCTTCGTCGTCTATTGTAGACTCTAGTGAGACGGGCAACCCATAGGCTGACTAACAGGAAAACCATGGAATTACATTTGCGGTAGCCACTATTCCTTTTTCGCCTTCACAATCGAACTACATTAAGTATTCTGTATTGATACTGTTTGAGAGTCAGCATAATATGCTCTGTATCTTGATTGTTAGACTCCCTGCCAAATACGGTTTGCAATGCAGTGTGAGTTAATCTAGGGCTTTTTTGCTCCTCCTGTATATACGGTGTAGTATACTTCAGCATTCGTATTTTGACTCGATCAAGCCAATCCTGCTTATTATAACTTCAAAGAATGCCTTTCTTGAATGATGAGGAAAAGGTAGGCTATATAATTTGTAGCTTCTCAGATACAGTAAGAAATATTTTTAATTGAATGGCCCTAAGAGAGTTAAATCGTTAATCATCTTCTTTGAGCTTCTTAGGAGTATCATCTTTAGTCTGCATTAGCGTTATTATTTGTTTATTTTTAGTCTACATTAGCATTTTTTTTATTTTATTGTTTGTTTTGACCCTAGTACCTCATGAATTGTTGTTAACATCACTAATTTAACAAATTACAGTTACACAATAATGGATGTTGATCTGTTCCTTTCTCATATACTTGGGTCAATAAAAAAACAAATCATATTTTCGTGAGTACTACTATGGTTTAGGCTATATTTTAATTTTTTTTATATTAACTTGATTCTATTATCTTAAAAATTGTTTTTAACATCAGCTCGAGTGATGCGAAAAAGGCGAAGCTCTCAGTGTTGGTTCATAGAAATGGAATAATCCCTAAAAAAATTCAAAACTGGACAAATTCAACAAGGAAAATACTCAATAATTATAGTTCCAATCTATTCCTAAATATAAAAGAAAAATTAGTACAAAGAAGAGACAGAAAACTTTAAAGTTTAATCACTATGAGTTAAGATTTGGGGGACAAATGGTCCCCTTGGACGGTTGGACCTAATATAAGCCTCTGCCCATATTAATAAATGATAATGGCTAGATTTAATTTTATTTTGGTCAAGTATTTATATGATATTACTATTTCTATGAAATATTCAACTTGTGGGGAAACTAAAAACAAAAGTACCTTCTGGAAATAAATTGCAAGAATTTATTTTCTACGCATCTAAAACATATATCAATGAAATGTTGAAAAGTTAGTACTCCTAAATATTTTGGAAAAAAGGCTATCCACACTTTTCCAGCATTTCTTTTTTACTTTTCCATCCCCATGTCGATTTGAATTGCAATAATATTAAAGTACTCGAAGCAATAATTATTTCCCCCTTCAAAAATCTAAATGATTTCAAAGAAATAATGAAATGGCAGACCCTTTTAAATCTAAAAGGACCCAATTATTATTCATCAGCAAGATTTTTATTTCTGTCTCCTAGATTGAATATTACTAGTAATAATTAAGAGGTACTATAATTTTATGTACTCTACGAACATTTCCAGGCAAAATCTACATTATTGGTACTATCAAAAAGATATTATTAAATAACCAAATTGTGATAGATAAAAACAAGCCGCCTTGATATCTACTTTTTTAAAGGGGGTAAAGTCTAATAATACTAGAAAAGGGAAAAAAGAAGAAAAGGCACAAAATTGAACATTATTCCTCTAAATTATTTTCAAACATGTAAATACTGGAATATCCATGAAAAGATAAGTCATCCGAAATAACACTTTATCTATTCGAATTTATGCAATTACAACATTCACAATAAAATATTATATTTATAAAAAAATCATAGTAATGTTACTAAAATTTCAAGAACCTTGAAATTCCAGCGGGCCCACCAACTCCGAAGGTTGCCTAATCTTCAACCAGTAACAAACCTTCAGATATTTTCTATGAAAATGACTAGAGGCCCTGTGGTCCCCACTCCAAGCACACAAAAAAAAAACATTATAAAAATCAAGAAATTACCTCAAATAAAAAAAGAGCTAAAAAAATAATCTAGATGTGATTAAACCCTTTAATTGATAATTGACTATTAACCCACTCCCATATGTCAAAGGTTTAAGATCTGTGATTAAGTTTGGGCGACAGCGACAGGTGCCATTATGACACCATGAAAGCAACATGCCAAGTGATTAGCTTACAAAGTCATTAATTAATGTTTAATCACTAACTTGTGTCATCAGATATCCCACCTAAGTTTTAATTAAACAAGACAATATTTTTCTTTTCTTTTGAATTTTGTTTTTGTACTAGAAATTAAAGCTAACTAATTGGGAAAGAGTATTGTTCTGTTGAAGAAAGATTCATAGTGAGCCACATGATAATGATCATTCAGAGTGTGAAATTGGATGATAAAATGAAATCGAATTGAAAAAATATACTCTACGGAAATAAATTAAATCTAGCTACTAGTACTAATTTAGACTTTAGGGATATTGTTAATTAGCCAAAAAGTACATAAATATTAAATACCCATATGGTGTGTTATACTACACTATTATCGCATCTCCTAATTTGGTATTTATTTAACCATTTGTGTATCTGAATTGAATTGTTATATTTCGATAAAATGATGAATAAATTCAAACTGTATCTGGATTTTATTTGGATTTCCAAACTGTCCATAACATGTCAATTTCATTTACAGCCGTGATTGACCTTAAAAACTCATGTCTACTACATTCAACTGAAATAAAACAATTTGTTTAGTCTATTTAATTTCAAAAAGTTGTATAAATGAAAAAAATAGAGTATAGTGGATGACAACAAGGAAAGAATAAGAGGGCAACTTTGACTTTTATTTTGGATTTTTTAGTTTCTTATGGTAAAAGGTTAACATAATAAATCCATAGTTAATAGGCCAAAAAATTTGTGTCCCATTTAATAATAAATTATTCACAATTTATCATCTAGAAAGAAAGAAAAAGAAATTCCAAGCCACAGCGCTAGTAGGAAGGGACATCATTCAATCAATTGAAAAAAAAGTGGAATTGATCCAATAAAAAATAGTGATATCTAAACTGACACGATGCACATTAGATTTTGCCTAAATTTTAAGTTGTTTTTAAGTTGCCATGCTAATTAATTAAAATAATTACTGCAATCTTATCAAATGCTTCACGTATGATAACCGTATGAATTTTTAAATAGAGATATACTACAACATATCATGTCATACCAAAATTTTGAAATACTATTGTATGCCATTATTTACGGTATACGGTATACATACCGACATTAATTCAATTAAATCATGATATACACAAATAGCAACGCTAATTTATTTCACATTTGCACGTAAAAGTTTTAGACGCATATGTGTAAAATTAACTTAAATGGAATCATATCATATGTATCCAAAATAGGCCAGCAAAGTCCACGAATTTGTCTGATAAAGATACAATTAATATGCAGAAAATAAAGCTGAAATATTTGAAGGGGAAATTATTAATTGCGCAGAATTAAATATTTTATGTCTTGAATTATTGATAGATCTCGGTGTTAGGCAATAGTTTTTTTATATTCTTTAAAAATTAATATTACGTGATCTGTTTAGATGGTTGCTATTAAAAAGAAAGATATTTAAAAAAAAAGATACTACTAATATCAGCTGCATACCACCTTAATGTTCGATTATGTTGAGAAATGGAGTAGTATAAAAGTGTACCTTAATGTTCGATTATGTTGAGAAATGGAGTAGTATAAAAGTGTTAGTATGTCCAGCACATATTAAGATATCTTTAAAATACTATTGTCGTAGTTCTTAAATTTGGAACGTAGTAAGAGCATCCACAATGGTAATAGGCCAGCCATAAGCTAGCTGTAATAAAAATAATTCAAAAATAATTATATTTACGGAATTAAATTTACGATTAAATTGCGGAATTAAATGTACGAGACATATACGGGAAAATTCATTAATTGCATTAAAAAAAATTACATTCATTTAAAAAAATAGATTACATAATAAAGGAAAAAAACTATCGTCGTGCATGTCTTCCGTGCCCACAACTCTTCAATTATATCCTTTTGGAGTTGAATATGAGCATCCACTTGGCGCATGTCGGCAAATTCCTTGAGGCGGCCGACTTCATCGAGAGGTACCCCACACCGTACGCTAGGGGTGGCCGTTCCGTGGCTTGGGCCGGCTTCATCGTCATTGGCCCAACTAGTCAGTTGTATGCCTTTGTCTTCGACGATCATGTTGTGCATGATAATGCAGGCGTACATTATTTGGGAAACGCATTTGACATCCCACAAACGCGTTGGCCCCTTAATTGCCGCCCATCGAGACCGGAGCACACCAAATGCGCGCTCCACATCCTTGCGGCGCCGACTCCTGTCGTTCCGCAAAGTAGGCCTTCCTTTCATCACTTGCGTGCCTGATCGTCTTCACAAAGACAAAGCCACCTAGGGTATATCCCATCCGCCAAGTAGTAGCTCATATCATGCCGGTTGCCGTTGGCCACAAATGAGATGGCTGGACCGATGCCCCGACACTTCTCGTTGAAGAGGGGCGACGAGTTGAGGACGTTGAGGTCGTTGTTCGACCCGGCTACCCCAAAATACGCATGCCGGATCCACAGCCGGTAATCGGCTACGGCCTCGAGGATCATCGTGGGATTCTTTCCCTTGTAGCCGGTCGTGTAGGCCCCCTTCCAGGCGGTCGGACAGTTCTTCCACTCCCAATGCATACAATCTATGCTTCCTAACATCCCGGGGAACCCATGTTGCTCCCCGTGCATCTGCATCAAATTCTGACAATCTTGTGGAGTAGGGCTTGAAGAAGGTACTGCTCACCGAAAATATTTATCACGCTCGGACAGAAATACTTGAGACATTGCGAGGAGAAGTCGTCTCACCGATGTGGAGGTACTCATCCCACATGCCTGCCGCGCCTCCGTAGGCCAACCTCTCTGATTGGTGCCGTGCACTTTTGGATAGGGGTGTGGCCGGGTCTGCCAGCCGCATCGTGCCTGAAGCGGAAATAAAGATATCGACGCTCCAAAGCGTCAACGATACGCATAAACAACTCCCTGCGCATTCTAAAACGCCGCCTGAACATGGTTGCTGGAAACCGCGGGTCCGGAGCGAAGTAGTCATCATATAGCCGTTGATGGCGGTGGACAACCGGTGGAGGGCGAGGGACCGCCTGCTGTTCCACCCTTCGCATGTACCACTCCATCTCGCGGTTCATGTAGGCCTCCATAGCCTCGTTCATCCTGCCGTTCGTACTCCTCATCATCCCCACCACTACCACCACTACCACCCGCGTGACTCATCCCTCGATGATGCTCTTGTGCAGAAAGTTAGAGAGAGAGAAAACTCGTTAAAACAAGTGGTGCAAATGAAAATGAAGCTAAAATCGCGTATATATAGGTTTTCAAAAAGAAAAAAGAAGAAAATAGGCGTTGGCCGATCGGCACACCACAATGGCGGCCAGCGCATCGGCCAGCGCCCCTCGACCGGCTAGCCCACGCCGATTTTCTAGCCGATTCGCTGCTGGCCGATTGCAATGGTTCGGCTAGCCGATCGGCCAGCGCCGCGAATCGGCTAGCCGGCACCGTGGATGCTCTAATAAAAAAAAATATAGACATTATCAAAAAAAACTTGAAGTTATCATTTTTGGAGAAAAAAGAGTGTAAATCAATAAAGTGTTTTTATCTTTTTAAACAGCTTTATAGTATTTGTTTGTCATAGTACTATTAGCTATGAAGATCTTTGCCGTTGTAAAAGCTAAGTTTGACCAAATTCATGACTCCAAAATAAATCAAATAAAATATATACACATTTAAGAAGGTTACTCCACAATTGAGTTTTTGGTAAATAAATCCTAGGGTATTTGGTAATTAAATGTTTGTCTTTTTTTCTTGGTGGGCCCCGGCCAGGGCAATATGTTCGTTTTAATTGTTTCCCACAATCTTCCATATGATTTTTTAGTAAATAAAACTTTTTTGGTACTATTAGTAAATAAAACTTTGATTATACATGCCCTAACTTTGGAGCTTTTTCTATAATTCTATTACTGATTGAGGAATTCTGAAGTTTGTGATATGGGTTTGTGAATATTTGTCAATGCCAACAAATATTATTGTTGACTTTCTATATCCCCATTGAACTTATTCTCAACTCAGATATTCTACTATGATAGTAGTTTTATTTATTTATTATTATTATTAAAGATGATAAATAATGATTCTCCATATATTTCATAATGATTTAATTTATAATTTATTGGATATAATTTATTGAATAGAGAAGAAATATCTTATTATCCGCGGAATACATTTTATCTTCACTTATTATTGCTTACAGTTGGCATGGGCAAGAACCTAACGGGAGAGTTGGTGCCCATTAAAATTTAGAGGTTTAATTACAAATCGGAAATGCTGGGATAAAATTAATATATTTATAGCTTGATACTAATTTATAAATATTTTTGGAAATCGTTGTAATTGTTAAGAAAGTCATGGTATAGCCGAACCAAAAAGAATAAACTAACACTGTAGTTGTATATGCAATCCCACAAGGTTAGTTCAAGTGACTAGATTGATGCATCTCATGACTTTCTTTAGCGTAATATTTTAATTTTTATATCCTAACATGTGAGTAATTTTTTCATCTTATTTAGAACTACTAGTGATCACTTGTATTCATCTTGTATCAATATCGAATTTAGAAATTAGAACTTGTCCGTATGAATTTGAACAGCTAAAGAAGGTTGACATAGACTAGCTGGCGTTGTTTGTCGGTGTTGGATTGAGGAAGTGTTTTTTTTCTTCTTGTTGTTGTCTCCTCATTCTCCGTTTTTATTATTTTTCAATTGACGAGAAATCATGTTTTACTAAAAATTAAGACAATTAGACAAAGGATGCAAAGTATAAAATCTGTGGATTTTAGACATGATTAAATGTTGTTTCTGATTTGTAGTGTAGATCACTAGATCTAGTCTCGTACTCTAATTTGTTGTATTTTACTTTACTGTAAAACTTATATTCTATTAATACTATACAATATTAATAATTCGTAAGAATTAACACAAACAAATCTTATTGCAACTTTTACCACGGTGGGAGTAGATAGTACATAAAACTGGGTTGATAGGAAAGTACAAAATAATTACTTTATTTAGATGAATCCGTAATTTTTAACGTAAATGCATCCGTATTTACAAATTTAATATATTTTGTACAATTAATAAAGACTCACAGCTATAGGTAATGAAGAAGACACTTGACAAATGAAACAGCTTATGCAGTCAAAAAAAAAAGTAGCGCTAATTTATTTTAGCTAGTTACATAGGGTCCATTAGAAATTTAGAATGATAAATTGATAACTCATTATGTACTTATTTAGGATGATAATCTAATAATTTATTATTTTATAGATAAAATATAGGCTTTTTTTTTACTGAATATCATTTTATATAAATATCATTTTTATATATACATACTATGATCATAATCATTTTATTGATTACAAATACTCACTCCATCTCACAAAGTTTATCTCAGTTTAATTCGGTACGGATTTTAAGAAATTGTTTGAGTTTGTATTAAATGGAGGTGTGTAGTGGAATAAGGGTCCCACATTGAGGGGTATATTTAATGTCTTGAAAGATTCCAATTGGGACAAGCTTCGTGGAACATACGAAAATGGTAAAATGAACAAACTTTGTGGGACGGAGGAGATATCATTTTAAACAAGCTGAAAGAATATCATTTTATTGAGTATTAAAATCATATTTGCCAAAAATGCTTTCGCCTATAAAATGATACTCCAGTTATGATACTCCAATTATTAGGTTATCACTATAAATATAAGTTATCATGTTATCATATTTACAAAATTAAATGTACAAAATTTTTAAATGTAAAAATTAGGAACCTAAATAAACATGTTATTAAAGTTTAATGAATTCATTTACGACATAAACATGTTATTACTACAACATTAATTAGAATCATTAATTAAAATTCTACTATTAATACGTGTACCGCGGGATTCTCTCACAAAATAAAATAAAAATGAAGTCGACCTTTTGCTCTCTCTCTTTTTGACTCGCTCACTCAATGGAGTATTACTTTAATAAAATATTGTTGACGACCTAAACAACATTCTTTACATTATTACATATCATGAATTCCATGTTAATATTTTTTGTTTTATTTTTTCAATTACGCGTCTTAATTTAAAATCTGAATCCTAAACTTTTCAAACTACATAGAAATCAAATCATGATCTGTTATTTTCACTTCTAACTGCAAAGAGACTAAAGAGTAACTACTTACTTGAATTCTAAGATTAAAAAAAAAACGATAAACATCATATTTAACAAATTAAAAACATAATAAATCTGGACCTACGTTATTAATTGACGATCCCTTGCACAAATTCCTTTTTTGAAGATCCCTACCTTAAAAAAAAAGAAGAAAGTGAAACATAAAATTGGAGTGCCAATTTATACGACTCAACGTTCAATACAAATCCACACATGTATTTCCAATTTTCAACCCATAACTAAAAAGGATAATGACATAATAAAAAAAAAAAGCTAAAAAGTAAACATCACTACACATACTTTATTTCCTTCGATCATTAATTTTGTCATTGAATTTTACACTTGTTTGATTTTCTGTGGCAACATTCAGAAATTCACAGAGGAAATTTCAAAGAAAAATACCTACGTATTTAATTCGATTACATCAATTCGTGAACATTCACAAAAGAAACCATAGATTTAAATAAAAAATAAAAATGAAAGACAATCATCATTGACTAGGCAAATCAAATGTTTGTGGTCGTTGCTGCTCTGATAGGGTGCCACGCGTCCATCATGAATGATCATGTTTGTTCATTCATGGCTGCTTCTGCACAGTACATACAGTGTACCCTCAATTCTCAAACCCCAAAATATATCAAAAAAATAATAATAAAACAAATATTTAATCACTTACTTTTCTCTGATACCAAACACAGCAAATTGGCCAATTAAATCTGCCGCAGGCGAATCAAAAAGCCCTTTTCCGTAATTCTGAGGTGAGAGAGTAGAGAGAGAAAATCAGGAAATCTATTTTTTAAGAGAATTAGAGGTGGGGCCCGCGCCTTTGTCGAGATTCTTGCATTAGCCAATACGACACTACTTAAAATAGCAATTCACCATAGAATACTCTTATCCATGGAAATATCAAATTTATAAAGTCTCCACTGTTTCTTGGGCTTTAGTTTATGTGCAACTAGACTATTGGATTACAGTAATATATACAAATTTATCTAATACTAACAATAATCTAGTCGCATGTGTTTAATTCGGATCGTGGTGAATAATGAATCAATCACCACACATATTTGGTTGCATTTGAAATTTATTACGGTTGTTATATTGATTCATAAATATATCAACTATACTGAATTCCACATTCACAAACAAACTAACAATAAATAAACACAGTATAGTTGATTTTTGTTTGCCTCAATAAAATTTTGAAACATTACATTCTACTGTATATTCGGTTCCATCAAATTATCACTCCATATTGGGATCCATGGCATTCTTAAACTTCATTACCATTTAGAGACATACAATTAGCGGTATTGGCCTAAATTCCTATTTTTTTCATTAAATTTGAATTTTGCATATTATCTTTGAAAAATTCGTGAGTAAATGACCAAATTATTCATTTGATCTGATTTTGCCACTAGGTCGATTTCATCGCTAACATAACTTGCTGCTTAAATTACGTCGCACAATCAGACTACCATTAAAATCACGTCACACTGAAGGCAAACAAACTGTCTCACATTATACTAAATTAAATACTTTTAGATTGTGCTTCCATCAAGTCTCCGTTGTGTTGAGGACGTCACATACTGAGGATCAACGATTTTACAATTGTAATCACAAAACTACATTTATTGCTTATGTTGTTTTATTTGGTTGAATTGTGTAATAAAATGAGTTACTCAAACTTCACCTTCAATGGGATGATTGTGGGCTGTGGGAGTGGATTGATTTGGAACTTTCAACGTATTATTGTACTCCTATAAATTTTTTGCTTTGCAAAAGTGAAGTACGAGACTCCTTGGACACATGTTTGATAGGAAAGATAACTCATCTATATTTGGAATTCTATGACTATTTATAACTCATTTTGAAAGTCTAAATGATTATAGAATTCCAAGCAGATGAGTTATGTTCCCGGTCAAACATGCTCTTTATAACCAAAAGTTACCTCTACACCCATCAAGAATGCCCAAGACATTCCAAGAATTCTTACTACACATTCGTTCCTACCCTCCACTCTCTTTTCTAGATTCATCAAATTTTGTTTCATTTTATTTTTATATGTCTGCCTTTGCCGATTTCTCTTTGTTCAGGTTTTCTGTAATGTAGATGAATCAATAAATTTCAGTTACTTACACTAATTGCATTCAGAGTGAGGTTTGATTACTATAAATGGAATTTATTTAGAGTTTTCAACCCATTTTTACGTTACATGAAAAGTGAAGTATGAGTGAACGACAGCTGTGCCATGTATGATGTATTTTAGTAAGCATGCATAGTTAAGAAGGCCTAAATTTTGTTTGATTGCAAAATCATAAAGTAATTTGAAAATTTATGTATAAATTTTAAAGTTGGTGCAAAACCAAAATTTAGAAAAAGTTTAGAAAATTACAGGCAAATACAAATAACCACATAATTTAGTCAACAAACTATGCAGGCATCGAAATCTAAGTCAGATTACTCCACACATTTTTTAGGGACTTAGTAACTTTCATGCTTTTAATTAAGTAAGTTAGTTATTCGTAGTGTTATAAATATGCACACTTTTTTGAAGACTTGTAATTTTAATGCTTTTAATTAATACTTTAGTAATTTATATTATTATGTATTTAAATTAATAAATTCACTGGTAATTAAAAAGTGAAATTTTAAAATGAAATGGTAGATGTCCGAGGAGAGGTAAAGGGATCCGTTATGAATGATCTTAAATCCTTATACACCGCCATATTTTCATTTTCATCTAACACATATTTAGAAAGTAAAGTAAAATAAATAGTAGAATGTAAATTTGTAACCGAGAAAACTTAAGTATATACACTACTACTACTCCAATATAGCTAATTTTTTATTTGATTTTTCTCAATTATTTACTAATATAATATTCTATAATGTTTATGAAGATAATATGTGTAGCAATAGATAAGACAAAATAGAATAATTATACGTATATTGTACATTTTCAAAAACAGTAAATGTTTTTCTTAATGTGTGTAAAAGATCTAATAGAATGGACGAGTATATACATTGATTATCTTCTGTTTTAAGAGATGTCACACGTAACTACACTTGTTTGGATAACAATTAAATACCTAACCCTTATTTACGAAAATAAATATTATGAGCTCAAGATGAAATTGTAGGTTGCAATTCACCATAAATCCATTAAATCTGTTCACATATAAACATAGATGGAAGTAGTGTTTTTCTATAGAGAGAGGTTTTAGAGAGAGAGAGATTTTAGAGAGAATAAAAAGAGACCGGATGTTGACAAATTTTATGTCACTGTTCTTAGAAGGTCGTTTGTTTTTGTTAAGATTTCTTATCTGGGATCTCTCTCTCTCTCTCTCTCTACAAAATCCATATTAATTAAATACTTAGTATATATAATAATTAAATATATACAGTTGCATAAAATTCTCACTTTCTTATTTCATTTCTTCTCATTCTCTCTCTCTTTCTAAATTTGCTACCTTTAATTTCTTCTCTCTCACACACAGAGAGAGACCCAGCAGATCGAAATCTCCCAATATTTAGTTAGAATTTGGTGAGGATCTAAGCTTCTTCAATGGGGTTACCAAAACGCTAACTTCTTTCCTCCATTTCCCCATAATTACTGCTGCCACTTTAGCTTTTATTTTCTACTTTTTTTTATTTTCCTATTCTGTTGGCTTCGTCTTTTACAGTATGAAACCCTCTGAATTCCGCCTTCCTTAATTATCGGAAACACTGCTCTATGATTTGGTATTGCTGAGGAGAGAAGTGGTCTCAGGATGTGGTTATGAGGTAATTTCCCTCTTTTTTTTTTTTTTTTACTCTTCCATTTTTTTTTTCAATTAAGGTTTACCCGTGTTTGACTGTGACAGAAAACACGGAAAATCGGAGGTAGTGTTTATCCACTGGCTTGTAAATAGTTTTTCTATGTGACTGATGATCCTATTTGGAGTAGATTCATGATTGTAACCTGAATTGGAAATTATGGAGATGAGTGGTTTCATTTGCTGGAATTTCGGATTGCCCATTTGCTTTTGAAGAATATCTGCTGTCGTGTTTAGGGTTTTGGATTGATATTGGATTGGTGCTTGTATTTTTATGTGTGATCGTGCAAATAGGATCTGCTTTCAATGCATACTTACTTGCAGAGTTGATATTACATAGTGTTAATTGTGTCAATCTTTGCTGTTTCTAAGTTGTGTTCTGGGTAGCATATCATCTATGCAGTAGATTCAAGTTCAGTGATATCCTAGGTTTGGTAATGCAAATGCTGGAAACTAAGCATATTAAAAGGAGACATATTACCATATTTCTCCATGGACTTGGCAAATTAATGTTTCCTATTTCCTACAGGAATGGGAACGAAGATGCATTGCAAAAGCTACTTCCCAGGATTGTACACGATGAGGGACGTTAATGATGATTCTAGCAGTAGGACTCTAGAAAATGGTTACCCGGGGCATGAGAAAGACTCCTTGAAACAAAAAATGCTTGAACACGAGGCAGTATTTAAGAATCAGGTACTTTGGATCTCTTTTGTCATTATGTTGCTCATTCGAAGATCATTTGCTGGTTAATTTGGTCTCAAACTGGGGCAGTCTATATCCTTGTAATTCAATGAATAACTTTGGGCATACAGGTTTTGGAACTCCATCGTCTTTATAGAATACAAAGGGACATGATGGAAGAGTTCAAAAAGAGTGAACCACATAATGGTGATCGAGCATCAGTGGAACCAGCATCATCATCAAGTCTTCCAGGACCTCAAGTGCCTTCAGATGAAGCTCGAAAATGGCATATGGCAGGTTTTCCTTTGTCGAATTCTGGTTATGGTAGAACATCTGTTGCTGCTGTTGAAAATCTTAGTTCTCCCACAACTTGCACAAAAGGGAACCCTATACAGCCAGGTCGGCTTCCTTTCCCAAATGGGTGCACCACAATAAACTCTGAAGCATTAGACTCACGACCACTGAAAGTAAGAAAGAAGTTATTTGATCTACAACTGCCAGCTGATGAGTACGTAGACCCCGAAGAAGAGGACAATTTGCAGGGGTACCAAAAATCTGGTGTATCAAGTTCTTGTCGTAACGGTGATCTGAACAATGGGCCTGAAAATGTTATGAAGTCATTCATTGGTAGTCATGCAGTTAAAAGAACTGATTGCCCAGTGGATGCTTCAGCTTCAGCTTCAGCTTCAGCTTCTGCTGCCTGTTTAAGGAGTTCTGTTGGTTTGGCTGATTTAAATGAACCCATTCAAATTGAAGAAGCAACAGCTCCATCATCAATTGATTTCCTAGGTCATACTTCACAAAATGGAGAGGCTAAAACCATACACCAGCATGCCAAATCAACTGCTAGTTTTTTAAGTGTAGCTGGAGATCCCGTGCATGTGCGTGATGGAATTTCAATAAATTCGTCTGTTGATAGTCAGGTTAATGACAGGGGATGGTTTCCCCATGCTAACAGAGCAGGTAATGATTTTTAATGAACTTTCATAGTTCTTTGCTCCATTTCTGATTTCTCTCGCTGTCATGATATCAAATAAGCTAAACACTAGGGTTACTTGAACTAAAAATATGGAGTGTGATAATAATTCACATCTATACTGTAACTGTATTATAATGCCTTCAGCCTGTTTTACATTTTGCTGGTTATGGTATGTCAAATTTTTCTTCTATCAAGCATCAACACATCCATGCAATAGTTTATCCTAAGAGTGGTAGTATGGTGGCCAGAGAGAGAAGGAAGAAACACCAGTTATGTTATGAATAACTTTTGAAATTCAACCAATAATGTTATGCTAAAAATCAGCATGTGCTGTCGAAGTTGTATTCTTTGACATGTTCGATTTGGTTATAAACTGAATATTTATCTTGCACTATTGCTTAATTTTTTTAATGTAGCATTAATTTCTTGTATTTTCAGGATCCCGGAAGGGTAACCTAAGTTCTGCCATGCAAGGTTGTCAACCAGATAAGTCACATTTATCTTCCCATCCGGGGCAAGGGACCATTAACCTGGTTCATCATCCTCCCGGAATGTATTCAAGTAATTACAATAGGGAAGAGAAATGGAGAGAGGGATTCCAGCATGGTTTAGAATCTTCTGATAGATGTTATAGTCACTCCAATAATAGCCAGTTCGAATCTATAGCTTCTCATGCTCCCGGCTCTTATCCATTCTTTAATTTGTCGTCTTCTTTTGCCAGTTCATGGTTTCAGACTGTCTCATCTTGGGCACATCCATCAAGTAGTTTTACTCCCAAGGTAACAACACCAGAAACTTCTAGAAATCCAGTAGAAGCAATTGGTAAACATTTGCAGCCTCCTGCTCCATGCCAGCAATCTTTTGGCCAAAAGTGGCATGTTAATGGAGGTTTGGGTAGTGAGCTAAAATCAAATGGATTCCACCATTCATCTTCATCGACTAATCATGGCTTTGCGAGTTTTCTTAAGGGTCCGTATCATGCTGATCCAAAGCCTGCTATGGATATTAACTTGAATGAAGAGCTTCCCAAAAGCCTCGCAAATGAGAATGTGATCATGCAGGATCTTAATATGGCAGATGGGAAGAGCAAGCCTGAAGACAATCATCTGGCTTTGCCATGGCTTAGACCTAAGCCTGTGCATGTTGATCGGGTTATGGATACGAGAAGATCAGAAGTATCGAGAGAACTAGGCTACCGTCTTGATTCTTCCAATGAATTGTCTAGCAATAATGGAACAGTTAGAGATCTTAATCAACTGTTTTCCTCACAACGTATGTCTACTTCATGTGATTCTGTGACTCTAAGAGTGAAGGAAGCAGCAGGTCAACCTCAAGCCGTTAAGAAAATTCTCGGCTTTCCCATTTTTGAGACAGATGTACGCGACAATGAGAGGTCATGCCCTGAGTCCATCTCAGTGGATGTCAATTGTAACCCTGAAGGAAGGAAGACCACGGGTGATGGAAGAAAGAATGGGATAATTGATATAAACGTAGCATGTGAGCCTGATGAACAAATTGCTGCTGATGAGCCAATTATGGAGAAACAAAACCAAAAAAAGGGCACTCATATTAAGGACCACATTGATTTGAATTGTTGTGTTAGTGACTCTGAAGATCCTTCATCGCCCTGTTATGAACGGAGTGATCCCAGAGTCAAGATGACTTTGGAGATAGATCTGGAAGTTCCGATCCTTGAGGAGAGCGAGGATGATAGCATTGAGCCGAAAAGAAAAATGCTGAACGAGGTGTCCTCGCAGCCGTTTGAAAATAAGGAAGTTCAGAATGAGGTTCTTAGAGATGCAGCCGAAACTCTAGTTGGCATCTCATCATTTCAACAGGTCGATACAGAGGATATTGTTGCTCTTCCTTCTGAAGATTCATTGGGAGAAGCGTTACTTGTGTTGGCCAATGCATTATCTTCAGATTCTAATGAAGTTGTGAACACATCAGTCAAGGATGAACCACCAAAGGTGGATTCATCCCAGGGGATAGATGATTTTGAGGCTAGGGCGTTGCAACTAGTCGAGACGAAAGCAGAAGACTACATGCCTACACCTTTTATTCCTGAACCTCAGAAAGTCGAAGAGACACGAGCTCGGCCTCCTCAGACCAGAACTCGTAGGGGTCATGCAAGGAGAGGAAGGCAGTGGAGGGATTTCCAAAGAGACGTTCTTCCTGGTTTAGCATCACTGGCAAGGCATGAGGTGACAGAAGATCTCCAAATATTTGGAGGGATGATGAGAGCCACGGGCCATACTTGGAACTCGGGGCCAGCAAGAAGAAATGGCACCAGAAACGGGGGTGCTCGGGGAAGGAGACGAGCAGTGGTTGAAAGCGTCCCGCCTGCCATTGCAAGCGCGGTCTGCGCTCCGTTGATACAGCAACTCAGTAGCATCGAAGCCGGTTTGGAGGACAGAAGCCTAACAGGATGGGGCAAAACGACGAGACGTCCCCGCCGGCAGAGATGCCCTGCAGGTAATCCTCATACTGTGGTGCTAACATAGTACAATGGAAAAGAGAGGCATTGCATTCTTGAATCGGAGTTCTATAGATTAATGTCCCAACATAAAGTAGTGTACTTTTTTTTGGGAGTGATGTTGGTTAATTGTCTTTGTAAATGTAGTGGTCGTGATTTATGCCCTTTGATTCAGAAATAATGTGGCCCCATTCATATCTACATATATACACATCCTTGTTTTCAATGTCAAATACTGGGAGTTTGTGTTCCTCTAATACTGGAATATGAGATGCAACATGAATACAGTTCTTGGTAGAGAGAGATTAATTAATTAACTGTGGTAACGTGAAAATTTATACCAAATCATGAAAAATGATCAAACTGATTATGAACTCGTGCACACGTTATTTGTTTCGACAAATGTTGATTTGGTCACCAATCTAGTATTTTGAGTTGTTGCTGAAAGAAATCACTATTCTTCACTTGACTCAAATCACAAATTGACTTGCCTGAATCAACATGCATGCCTTTTGCAACATTACTTATGTAGTACACTTGTATATTTCAGCAATAACAAAGGAAATATGAGATTCCAAAAGGAAATTATACACATTTCCAGTACCCTAAAATGAGGGGGCATAAGTACAATATATAAATAAAATAAAAATTGCGTGTTTTTATTAGAAATTATCAAGTAATAATTCTATAGAATGTCTAGAGTAGATATGAAATTTAAATACTTACTTGTAGCATGAATATGACTGAAGTTAGATTCTATACTACCCAACGTTTCAGAAATGTAAATTTGCAGACTCATAAAATTTTATTGCCCTACACAGATTCAAGATTATAAATACACTGTAGAGTGAGAAGAGGGATCATAGTACATATGCAAGCAAAGAAAATATTAGTAGTACTTCGTTACAATACAACCTAACCCATAAATGAATGAAATGATGAGACTATGAAAAAGTCACAAACGCTGGAGTCTGAATCTGCTGCTACGGTCTTGTATATACATATTTTGTTCTTGGATCCACGAGTAAGCCCTTCCCTCCATTGACCTCTATGTCGTGCCTGCAACCGCGATTTTATGATACTTAAATTTCTCTATTTTCTTCTAGACAAACTTTATATGAATCAATAAGATCTACATGAGCCAAAATAAATATGGGGTTATAATAATGTAATCATTTAGGACTTTAAACAATCATGGGAGTTGAGACAGTGTTCATATTAACATGGATTGATTATATGAGGCTGATAAAGAAAGTGATGATTGGAAGGCACAGCAACTCACTGGAATACGAAGTCTGGAATAGTCAGTTGTTCACGAGGGACGTATTTGAATAGCTGCAGAAGAAGGTCAACGTAGACCACCTTCTTCCAGACCTGAAGATTGGATTAGAATTTCTTGAGTTTCAGGAAAAGAGAGACATGGTATCTGAAATTTGGGGGATTCATCCTTGTTGTGTAACGGGATAAACTGAGATCACACATACCACATTATCTACAAGCATCTGCAATCCTAATATTGCAGTCTTCAGACCAAAGGTTGGATGGAGAATGTATATTGCCTACATTATAAAGCTAAGACCGGTGAGAAGAGCATGTGAAGAGAAAATGTCTGTCAGCGTTGATATAGGAGCTTTTAAAGAGAATTATCATACATGGAGATTGCGTTGGTGTTTCCGACCAAGTATTTGCTCTAACCTTTTCATCCACCCCAGATCTGGTTGTCTGTTGAATAGGAATTTTAATTAGATGCTGCAGTTGGCTCATTAACATTTTATAGGGAATTTAAAGCAAACAGTGAAATGGCACTAAGAGAATAATCTGTCTGAGAAAATACTCACATCTGCAATGATGCAGCAGAGTGGAAATAAACTATTGTGTAAGGCTTCTGTATCAAGGGCTCAAACTCCTGAAAACAGAATAATAAGTAGTCATCTAGCAAATAAGGCAAGTAAGGATTCAAAAAAGTAGTAGATAGATGCCATTAAATATAATATTTTGGGCCATGACGCAGTGGTCCAATAAATTAAATTACTGAAATGTGGTCATTTACCTTCACTATGTAAAGCACAAACCGCTCCAGATCAAGACATCTTAGGAGAAAGTGTGCTCCAACCACCACCATCACCGGACGACCTTCACTATCAACCCCACCCCGATAACTAAAATGAAGACAAGAGGCTGTGTATTAATTAGGATGCCCATACAGGGAAAATCCTACTATTAAAGTTTAGTCTGATAATAACAAAGAGATGGTCTACAAATTTTTTGATCTGAGTAACAGTTCAGTGATAAATCCGAGTCAAGCTAGATATGAATCATTTGTAGGGAGGGATCCCTCTTAAATGCATAACATCAATTAAAATAGAAAGCTAACAGTGCCTTACACAATTTTCATTTCAGCAATATCAGAAAGATTAAGTGAATTTGCTTTAGCAAGGTATCGAGAATGGAGCGAGTATTCTTCAGCAGCTGATAAAGGAGGACTGCCAATGTCTCCATATCCAAGCATTTTAGCAAAACTCCAACCATTTCGAGCCTGAGCGGATTTTTCCCATTGTTCTCTGCGTCTCTGATCTGGATCTTTGATCAGGGACATGAATGCAGGATCCAGATAAGACTCCAAGTACGATGAGTCCCTGTTTGAAAAAGAAGAAATGCTTTGATATCAGTCAATGCAGGGAAACAGCTCCCAAATTGTACGAGTTTTGGTCTCATTAAACAGAAAAGTAAACCATCTGAACCAGAAACAAAGATGAATATCTCATAAGCAAGTATCATTTGGAAGATGTTAACAATTACAAGAAAAATATGTCCGGTGCTACTACGTATGTATGTCAACAAAACAAGTTTGAACAAGTTTAGAACTAGTACAAAACAACAAATACACATTACACATATAGTTAACCAGATAAGGGTTAAAACCTTAAGCTTTTTACGTGAAATCATATATGACTTAAAAGGACTTAGAAAAGTATGACGAGCCACGAACCGTCTTGCTAATGATATATTGCTGTCTGCCAGATCAGTAGAGGCCAGTGGAGGTCTTGGGGCGGTTTTTTTCAATTTGGGTAAAGGTTGTATCCTTATTTTGCGCTCATCTATGACCGTCTCACCATTTTCATCTCCAACATCAGCAGGAAGCTTCGAAACAGCCATCTCCTCTTCAAGTTTATCACGCGGAAAGTAAAGCGGAAGCAATCTGTAGCAAGAAGAAACAAATGTATGACAAAGTAATAGTCATGTTTCATATGCATCACTAGATCTAATGATGGGTAGTTTCAGTGAACAAACCTTTTGTATATCTCTGTATCAGATGATGTTGTGGTACAGAAAACGACTGCATGTATTTTATCCTTTTGTTTCTCAAGAAATCGCCTCACGGTTCCTAAAGGAAAGATACACATTGGGTTTCATGACATAATACACAGGTATGTACTAAAATTGTAAAAGCATTCTAGTAAACAAAATGGAGAGGGCATGGGTTTCAATTCAGGAAAATTGAAATTTATTATAGATAGAAAACCGTAAGGGAACTACTTACTTATGGCCACATGTGCAGCTGGTTCTCGTGGATAGTTTTTGGCTTCTGTGTATACACAACCCATAGCAATGCTGTAATCAATTTTCAAAAGAGCTCAATCCCACTATTTTACTTATTAGAGGAATGACACAATGAAGAATTAACAGCTAGTAAAGACATCAGGTCACTGAACCCACCTGCGCAGTCCATTATCAATGAGAAGTTCAAGGCAAGATCGATAACAATGACTGAGTGCATTCTCTGCAGCGGTGTGATACTTTACAGCATATTTGGGACCTACAGTATGTATGACCCTCCTGAAAAGTACAAGAAATCTTATTTTTTGAATAAAAGTTAGGGAGAACATAGACAATGCATCCTAATTTTTACTGCTCAGTTACAGAACCTGAAGACCAATATATTCACCAAAGACTATATAAATAAGTAGAGCAAATCTTAAAACTACTGTGCCAACTCTTAATTTAAGTTCGGACATATCTTCTTCACAAGTCAAGTGGTTTGATGTAAAGATACAAACTGAAAATGCACAAAAGTATATGGATTTCCCAGTACAGCAACTGAACAGCTAAACAACTGAATAATAACTATAAGCATGTTTTGGGATAACCACCTTGCTGGAAGATCATAAGCATTAGTAACTTTTGCCATTCCTGTTCGACAGCCACCCTACAAAATGATAAAACACAAATCACCACATCATCTCAACCTTACAAGTTTGTACATAATTTAAAAGGCCATTAGTATGCGTTTCTACATAATGACAATGAGGACTATCCTATTTATAATTTGCTAAGATCAAATTTGTGAAAATTTTAAGGAAATATACTGTAGCTTATAAGTTATTACAGTGTCAACATTGTGTCCTATTAAATGTTAATTCATGCAAACCCATCCTTTCTTCACTATCCTTACCCTGATATGTCTAGCATATAGTGTTAGGCTGTTAGCACATTGCAACATAAATGGTATATTAGATCATAGCCTCCTATATGATATTAACTTTGTTGCCAATCTCAAGGAACCTTGAATTTGATGAAATTGTGTCTGCCATTCAGATTTGGTCATACATTCACATCCACATCGACTAACTACAAAAGTAAAACAAGATTCTTTATGACATTGCACTCTTAAAGATGACAAATATAATTGCAATCTAGTGAAGAATATCGAGGACCCTGTTTAATTAGACTAAAGTTATAGCTCACCAGGGTTGAACATTCTTCTGCAAGGCCCGGTCCTGCTGCAGCATGCAAACCAGGACTACTATGAGCTTCATCTAAGTTCTGTCAAACAACCGAAATAACATGAGATTTTCTGAACAACCATTCAAGTGAAAATAGAAATTTGCCAACTTAAGCTCTAGAGTTTGCTCAACTGGACAGCTAGAGCTCAGTGGAGTTTGCAATTTCTCAAGCCTACTAATATTATGGGCGATTAGGCAGAAGAAATATTTTTGTGATTGTATTGAAGAAATTAAATTACGAGACATTTGTGTCCAAGATACCACAAAAAGCTGTGTAAATACTAAATACATGCATATGGAACATGTACGTATAAAAAAGGATGTTCCAAAGATTGAAAGATGTACTAGAGCTTTTGAGCAAGTAGAATCAGAGCTGGGGGATTCAGAATGTCTTATAGTATAACATGGAGAAGTATGAGATTAGGATAGGCTTTTGATACTGTAATTCCTAATTCTAGAGGAAAAAGTATGGATAATAGAGACAAGCAATAGAGATTTGAAATGTCAGCATAAGCTGGAACTGTTACAAAAGTTCGTTTCAAGTAGATGATTATCTGGGTATAACAATGAATGACCTACTCACCTCATTTGTTGAATTTACAACAGCATCCACCTCAAGATTCCACGGGTTGCCCCTCCAAAGATATATTTTCGAGTTAATTTCACGATCCATGGGAAACTTCGATACCATTCCATTTCCACCATTCTCCCCTTCAGATGCTGCAGTCAATGGGTCTGGAAAATGCAGATTCTGGAACCCCGAATCTTCATTCCCATATGAGTACCTAAAGTCTGAATCGCTCCAACACGGGACTTGATCTAGGGTCACAACAGAGTCCCCACTATCTGTTGGCATTCCACCTCGGTTAGTGGTTGCGGCCCCACACCGGTACATAATTTACGCTCCAAGATCAAATCTTCACCTCCTCTACCCTCCCACTACCACAGAAGACATATCCTTCAGTTATTACCAACAGTAGAGGAAATTCTAGTAATGCGCAATCATCAAAGATCAAACAAAAATGCAAATATTATTCTCCATCAACTTCAAATACACAATTTCCAAACTAACAGCGAAGGAACGAAACGTCAATTCAGATGAAAAACCACTTAAGCTTCCAAAGCTTTCGCATCATTACCAAACTAACCGAAATCCAAGAGTAGCAACAATCATCATGAATTCACAATTCGCTCAGCTACAAACTAAATTAAGAGCACAACCACATTAATTATACATATAAACACATAAAACAAACCCTGGAACTGAGACACACTCCATAATTTGCAACGAGAGGCGAAGCTAAGCGAAATTCAGTAACATTTTCACAGATAAGCGTCACGATTTCTCTATAAACAAGTAAATTAGCAAAATTACCTCAAAAAAACGTATAATTTGAGCTGATGTGCGATTTGAGGATCAGCGTAGAAACCTTGAAGCTGGACCCAATGAATAGATGGAATTTGAGGCAGCCGATCGATGGGGTCACAGTATTGACTCTTGAGTTTGCGGTGGATTTTCTATTTTAGAATTTCATCATGATAATTATTAATCATTTTTTTTTGTGGCAGAGAGAGAAAGTGGTTAGCCTATGGCTAGCCGAATTGCACTGGAGATGCTCTTATCATAACTGCCCTTCATCTTTATTATATTTCACATTTTACCACTCTGCCTATAAAAAGTTGGATTGATAATTTTCAATACCAAAATCCAGTAACAAAATTAATGGGATTGAATAAAATCTTATTGGATTGGAGTCTTTATCTAATTGGCTCATTAGGACTCGATAATTTTTAGTTGGGTTGGGTTATGTTTGGATAAACTCATTAAAAATAATATCATTATTATTTAAATTATTTTTTATTTTTAAGTAAAGGCCAAAACTGGTCTTGAACATATGCCAATTTTATGATTTTGGTCTTAAACATTATTTTTTGAATTTTTTAGATCCCAAATATTTCAACTTAGATTACAATTGGTCCAAAGTTAACTTTTCCGTCAAATTTTAACGGTCAACGTTTTAAATCTCGATTTTGACTAAATTAAGCTGTTAAATATGATTACTAATTCCCTAATTATATCCATAATTATTTTAATAAGTTATTATTTAAAATGAATAATATTAAAAAAGAAAATTTCAAAATCAACCAGCATCTCCTCCGATCATTTCCGCCTCCACCCCCTCCGCAATTGTAATCGTCACCGCCGGAGAGCTCATTTGCCTCCCCCTCCCCGCAACTGCCTCCGAAGCGCTCAAATCCCTAAATTCCTCATTCCTCTGCAGCTCCAACCGCCTCTACTTAGACCACTTCATCTCGCCGCTCTCCCCCGCCAACCGCCTCGACTTATCATTTTGGGGAAGGCGAAGTAGATCTCGCAGCGTCGAGGCGGTCGGCGGGGGAAAGAGGCGGGATGAAGTGGTCGAAGTAGAGGCTGTCAAAGCTGCAGAGGAAGGAGGAATTTAGGGATTGGAGTGCTTCGGAGGCGGTTGCGGGGAGGGGGAGGCAGATGAGCTCTCCGGCGGCGACGATTACAATTGCGGGGGTGGAGGCGGAAATGATCGGAGGAGATGCTGGTTGATTTTGAATATTTTTTTTTAATATTATTTGTTTTATATTATAAATGATAACTTATTAAAATAATTAAGGATATAATTAGGGAATTAGTAATCATATTTAACAGCTTAATTTGGTCAAAATCGAGATTAAAAACGTTGACCGTTAAAATTTGACGGAAAAGTTACCTTTGGACCAATTGTGATCCAAGTTGAAATGTTTGAGATCTAAAAATTCAAAAGATAATGTTTAGAACCAAAATCATAAAATAAGCATATGTTCATGACCAGTTTTGGCGTTTACTCTTTATTTTTATTAAAAATTTTATATTTTATTTAGTGTAAATCAAATTTAATTTATCTTGTAATATCAAGTTGTAATCATATAAAATAAGTTTGGACCGTTACTATCGTGAATATTATTTTATAATTGTGTACACCGGATTCAGATTGTTAATCTTTTATTATGTTGTTATCGTGTCATGTTACTGGGACGGATCTAGTACGAATCTAGTAGGGGAAGACAAGGGGCATTTGCCCCTCAATATATTTCATGTAGTACTATTTTGTTATATAATTTGAAAAACAAAATTATTTCCTTTATAAATGCCCCACCTCAAATTTTTAAAATTTCTTCTTATATACTCCGTAGGGGTGTCAAAACGGATAGCGGGTACTGGGTACCCGCACACCCGACCTGATACGCGTCGGGTGCGTCGGGTATTGGGTACCCGCTACCCGACGGAAACGGGTAACAGGTCGGATCGGGTAATAATATTTTCGGTTTTGCGGGTATCGTGTATACCCGATACGCTCTCGGAATACCCGATAATCCTGAAAATTACCCGATTTTAGTTAGTGTTTTGTAATTTTTAATATTAATATAATTTTTAAATTATCCCGATCACACTCAGATTTCAATATATAATATTTTTATCTATTTTTCCTCTATTAAGAGCACCCAATATTATATACAATAGCATAATGTATATAGTAGCATATGCTACACAGTCATTATATATGCAGAAGCATATACACAGTATACTTACTTCACTGTCTAATGATCTGTGGACTCTTTTATGTGTTTTTAGGATGCATTAAAATACTACTTCCTCTGTCTGCAAATAGGAGTCCCGTTTTTCCATTTTAGATCGTCCGCGAATAAGAGTCCTGGTTCACTTTTACCATAAATGGTAATAGGGTTCCACCTTCCACTAACTCATTTCACTCACATTTCATTTAAAACTAATATATACAAGTGGGACCCTTATTTCACTAACTTTTTTCCACTCACTTTTCTTAACATTTCTTAAAATCAGTGCCGCCAAGGAATGGGACTACTATTGGCGGACGGAGGGAGTATATTAGTATGGAAGACGATCAACAAGTTGATGATAATGCAAATAATGAATTAAAAAGTTTTTTTCAAAAAAATCGGGTCGGGTCGGGTACCCGTCATGTCGGGTGCGGGATACCCGACTCGGGTATCAGGTAATACCCGACATAGTGCGGGGCGGGTATCGGGACAACAATTTCGGTCGAAATCGGGTGCGGGTACCCGTTTCGACACCCCTAATACTCCCATTGAATTGAAATCCTAGTTCCGCCCTTGTCATGTCAACCTATATGTTATATCGTGCTGTTAATGAGTTCACGTCGTCGTGCTCGGGTTTGAAGGCGGCATGTCGGATTCGCGTTCGGATTGAAAATTTTCTTAATTAGTCGAATTCAGGTTATACCTTATTGCACTAAGTCATAATCACGTACTCATGATGATTCAATAAGAATACAACTCACTTAATTGGCTACTGCGTATCTTGATTGAACTCCCTCACATGATGTCGGGCCGGAGTGTGGGTGACGCCAAGGCGACGAAATCGGCAAAGTCGCCTTTGCCGCAATAAGAACGCAGCTCATGCAATTTGCTACGGCTACCCTTAATAAAAAATCACAAATATTTTCTTTTGCAATTTTTTTGGGGAAACTATATTTATATATGTTGTCTAGTTTGTTAATTTTACTATTGTTTGCCAAAACGTTTCCATTCCACTTGAATTGTTTTTTTAGTCATATATGGTGCGCTTGATGTCGTTTGAATACATAGATAATTATTCTGAGGGTCTAAATGTGTTTCGCAAACAACATTTCTCTAAACTTGCAAGGAAACACAAAATGTGATTTATGTTTATTAAGTTTACATCTGGATTTTATTTTAATAAAACTACCCCTGCCATTTATCAAAATGATGTTAACGTTGTATTGATGTTTGATGGTTGACTTAGGGAACCAGTCATTTTATAAACAAACAAAGTTGCCAGTTTGCCTAAATAATAACTATCCAAGAATCCAAAACTTAACAACGAAACATAGCTCAATTAGTATGACGTTTCCTCTTCAATTAATAGATTAAAAGTTGAAGCATAGCTCAATTACTAAACAGTTTACTCTCCAACTAATAGATTGAGAATTAAGTCTATTCCCGAAAAAAAAAAATCCAAGGCGGAAGCTAAGATCACACACATTTATTTCTAGTAAATCTAATAAATCAACAACTCTTTTTCCATTTATGAATATGACCAATATATATCGTTTTTATTCCATACGAATAATTTTATAGAAGAAAGACACTTCTCTTTCTCTCCATACAAGTTAACAACGGTATTTTCTTCGTTCATTCCGTCACGAATGTCCCAGCAACGAAGGATTCGCATCGGGAAGGCTTCACTAGAGAAACTCTAGGCACAAGCTGTGGCCTTGAAGCCTTTCAGCACCGCGAAAACTATGGAACGAGGCGCGATCTTCATAGGCAACGAAGCATCAATCATGCGTGGTTCCATTGCCGGTATGCCAGAAGCTCCGGTGAGCTTCAAAGCCACTCCATTCAGCAGCAAAACATCACTCAAAATGTTGCCATCTTTTGGGGTCAAATGGTACTCTTCTCTCTCATATGCATTAACATAACCTTCTTGGTCATATTCATATAGCTTTGCATAATCTTCAACATAAACTTCAAAGGCTGTATATTTGGACATATTGATCACTAGTACTGCAATGCCTGTCTGAATCACAAACACAAATTCAGACCAAAAAATGAACCTGTATAGTTTGTGGTGTACTGACACGAAAGATTCGCGGGCTAGCTCACTGTTTTCTTCGAGCAATGTGAGTAGGCGCGCAGGTAGGAGGATCCGGTGTGGGAGGCGGAGAGCACGCTCGTCCCCATCAACCGGTGCCACAAGAGAGCACTGCAAAGAAACCAACTACAAGGTTTGAGAATTCAACAAATTTCAAGAAATGTAGTTTGTTAGTTATTTCAGTTAGTTATACCCATAGTAATCTGGATTTGGTATGAATGTGTTTCTGTTGAGCAAACCATAGTTTCCTCCTATTAAGGATTGTCTGCAGAAGACCTTATGGTTGAATTTTGCCGTCATTCCCAATTGATCTAAGTACCTATTTTAATTTTTCAGACAAGATTAGATCGGTTAACGAAAACGGTGTGCAAGAGAAATAGGCATTGTAGAAAGCCACAAACCAGAATCCATCAACAAAGGAGTGTGAGACATATCTGCCACCACTATTGTAAGCGCCACCGGCCTCCCCGACCCACGCCCCTGCCCACGGGCTGTGTCGCTCGATCGTGGCTGCAACATCCCTGTATGTCTCCGCTATCTGATCAAGAAAGCTCGGATCTTGAATCTTGTTGATGAGGGTGGGATCAACACCTACACAAACACACTAAATTAAACTTGCTGATATAAAATCTTTTCGATTTCCTTGGGAAGAATATTAACCTGCACCGAGGTTGTAGATGTGGTGCGTGACACCATCAACGACATTAGGTCCCGTCGCGTCAAGAAATGCATCGAACCACTGCTTGTCGTAGAACCCTGCAGGGCCTAGCACCTTTGGCCTAGTGGCAGGATTTGAGTAAAACTTAGCTACTATTTTCTTGAGTGCTAAGGTGTCCTTTGCATACTGCACTGCCCCAACTCTTGCAGACACACCGCTCCCACACAACTCGTTTCCTAGGCGAAGAATCGTGCATTTTGGGGTGTCAAAAATACACCAAACAACAACACAATGAAATGGATCACTTGCAACATAGTAGTTCAGTTTTACCAAGTTCATATGAATCAATCTTGTACCCTTTGGAGGCTGTGTAGTTGATCAAATCATACGCGTTTTTTGAGTCCCATTGGCCTACCATGAGGGAATCATCGGGTCCTCCACCCTTCCTCCTCCCCACCAAGGCATTCAAGCCGAATGTCAACCTAACCCTGCTCGCGCACACATACATCAAAATGTGCTTTCTAAGAGGTTGAAGAGGAAGCTAGCTATACAATGTAGATAATGCATACCCCATTTCATGAAAGAAGTTGTTGATTTGATCCCATCTCTCCTTAGGCAGACACCCTTTAGAGAATCCAAACAACCCACTCTCCGTTCTCTTGAAATGAGGGCATTTTCGAAGCGATGCCCCAACAACATCGTACACCACCTGATCTTGCAAAGAACCTCCTATCCTAATCCTCAGGCTGCTAAATGCTGTTTCATTTTAACAACGTTCTTAACCACTTAAATCAACTAAAAAAACCCAAGAAACAGCAATCACAACATTCTTAACCACTTAAATTAACTAAAAAAAAGCAAGAAACAACAATCTTAACCACTTAATTAAGTAAAAAAACAGATCAAGAAACATCAACTCAGTAACTGATGGAGTAGTACTAGTTAACTAACCTCTGATGGCATTTGCAAGAATCTTGTTCTTCAAATCCTACACACAATACATACAACAGAAAATGTAATTAACCTCAGTTTCTACTAACCCCCTTCAGCAGAAAAAATGTAATTAACCTCAATTTCTGCTAAACTCATATCTCTCACTATTAAAAAGTGGATGGGAATACCAGATTGAGAATGCCAGCTTTGCCCCAGGGGCACTGATTGTAGTTGCATTTGGTTTCAGGCCACCAATCAAGAGTGGCACAGATGAAATCTTCATCAGTTTTTGCTATGGATTTCGATCCTTTCACTACCAGCTTCACTACTTGAGCATCACAACACAAGCAAGACAGTGTTATGAGGCACCAGATGATGAAAATATTTGATCCCATCTCGTGCTAAAGCTATCAAGTTCGTTGTGGATAATAATTATAATGTGGGCTCTGGGAATATATAATATTAAAAAATTGTCCACACTACATTTGTCCTTGCATGTGGACACATCTTTTTGTTACATCATTCTTATCTTCAAATTCTTGTTTTAGGACTTAGGAGTAACATATATTTCCACTTTTTCATTGTGAATTATTCTTGAAGTAATCCAGATAGTGCATATGTCCATTCCTTTCAGGTGATTTTTTTTCAAAGAAGAAAGTAGGAAAGAAATGTAAGTTTCCGTAAATTCGGTAAAATAAAATAACTTAAAATATTCTATGTTTGTCTTGGAAGAATTGATTTATGTTTATGAAACTACTACCAAATATTTATTGCACCATTATTTGACCGTTGCTCGGAATCAAATCCAACCATACATATTTGCGTGAAATTTAAGGTGCTGGGGTTTGGGTCCCTAAAGGCTTAGTATTAGTATTTTATTTATTTTGATGGCAATGGCTCAATAAATGTCGGCAATATATCATGCTGTGTGACATAATACCCCTTTTCAATATCACAACATTTTTTATTCAATTTTAATTCCATATTATATAAAGAATGACAATTCTAATTACGTCGGTTTTATTAGGAAAAAAATCGATTTGATAATGGATTACTATATCGTAACTGAATTTTATGTGCAATTGGACGCAGGTATAACTTATAACTCACATTTAATTTCCCACTAACTTTTGGGTTGCGAGTTTTGGATGATACACCCAAATTTACGTGGACTTCGAAGACGAGTAAAGTGGTTAATTGTTTATTTATATACTAGTTATATTTTAATGGGACAAAGTAAGTGGTTGATAAATTGCCTTTACTTTGTCCTAATTTGTGTCTCATTTCAATTATATTACCGTAGTAGCCTAGTAGGTAGTCAAACTTGGGAAATGTGTGCTTATATTTGGTTAGATATTATGACAGTGTGAATAATATCGAGGATAAATGAACATTATGATCGTAGGCTGTTGATAAGCATGACATAAATGTCTTCATTTTACAGAATTCATTCATTCCATATGTGATATCCCCCCACCAAATGAATAAATATGGTTAGAAGCAGTCTTAGCTATCTGCGATAGCCACACAAAGCTATCCTTTATTTGCATCAATAATTTATAAAATTAATCCTCAGAGATAGAACTTACAGATTTATTAGATAAACGTGGGCTGCTGCATTAATTATTAGTAATTCTCTAAGTTGAATTTTCCAGAATCAACTAAACTTTTTATTTAAACGAATTTATTGAAGCCGAATTTGACTGCACTTTTAGTAGTTGGGCCCACAATCGGGTCCAGAAATTGAAGTAGTATATAATGGGCCCACCTATGTTTTGGACATAACTAATTTTTGTACTACAGCGTCGTCTCGATCTATAATTTTTACCTTTTTCTGCTTTAACTAGTCTTCTTTTTATTTTATATACTCGCTACATGCACAACAATCATGAGATTTAGTATCCACAAGAAAAATAAGAAAGAAAATGGGATCCAAAATAAAGTTTTTTACACATAGTAAAGTTAAAGGCACGAAGACAGACTATGAAGCAAGACTCGATTTTAGAAGACGCGCAGAAAGCGTGTATAAAATAACATCATCAGTATACACGAGTGCCGGGCTAACACAACTAGGAATGGATCTGTTTTTCCTCTCAAGTAAAAAGTAGGAGACATTAAATACTCAAATGTGTGCTTGAGTATTTAAGGTAGGTTGTGCTGTGATAGTGATGGATCATACCTCTTCAAACCTCATCTTTAACCATCACTACAATTCAAGGAAACTAACAATTAATTAAAGACAGCTATTCTCATGAATTAAAAAGGTTTTGTGGGAATAAATAGTCCAACTTTTCCTTGCCTCCTAATCCAAATATCAAATGACTTACAAATAGTGAATAAAGCATCATATGCAAACACTTGGAAGAAACAGAGCTGCTTCTCTTATATGGAGTATTATATAACAAAGAACAACAATTTTTTTCATTTTCAGACACAATAATGTAGATGCTTCAAATTGGAAGACAAAAATAAAATCTTAAGTCTGCAAAATTTGTGCATATTCATGGAACATGCATAAGGTTTTCTTCTTTCTCTTTTGTCATTTTTCCTTCTTTCTTTATACGAGGAGGCTAGCCGCTTACAGTCATCAAACTATGACTGCCATTGAAGCAAGCAAGAAAGGAGCATAATGTGGTTTGCTGTCCACCGATATAAATGTATATACTCGAGTTGCTCTCTCCATCTCCGCCCCTACCAAGGCGAGTACTGGTCGTCCCCATCATCCTCATCATCCTGAGGAGCGGGCAGATTGAGGTCAAGCAAGTCCAGCTTGGCGACCGGGCTAGGGTTCGTGTTCACCTCATGGCCACCGATGAAATGTGACCTCTTGTGGCCGCCCAACGCCTGCCCATTCTTGAACACCCTGTTGCAGAAGGGGCAGACATGGCCTTTGCTCTTCTTAGCCTTCATTTTCTTGTCAGGCACCGGCTTCCTATTGCTAGTGGACTCCACCATCTTCCCTCTAGCCGCGAACTCATCATCTAGGCTATTCTCCCCACTCTCATATCTTGACTCATATAATGCGTTGCTCTTCTTGTGGCACGGCCTGTGGCCCCCAAGAGCCTGGTAGGACTTGAACGTCTTCTTGCAGTTGAAGCACTCGTACTTCAGCCTCTTCTCAGCGCTAGGGGGGTCGACCGTCTTGATCCTATGTTCATCATAGTCATTATACAGATCAGAATTCTCAACAGCATATCTCCTCTTTCTTGATTGCTCGATCTTAGCTGCTATACTATTACCATTGCTACCGTGATCATGATCATACTCATTTTCCTTTGCCAGTGCTTTCTTCACCTCAGCTCTATAGATCCGGCTTCTGTTCAAGCTCTGCCTAAACTCCTCATACACATTCACACCAATGCTCCTGCGTAATCCATCCATGGACACATCAGACTCCTCCGCCTTGGAACATTCATCCAAGAAATACCCCGAGTCAGAATTCTCTGCCTTAACAACAGCATCCCCACCTTTCTTCTCATCTTGATCATAACCATTCTTGATAACATCACACTTTTTTCTCACACTCTTCATATCAATGGAAGAAGACTTAGTCTCCAAGATCACAGAGTTGTTATCAGAACTCTCCACTAGAGAATTCACCCCACCTTTACTCCCGTTATCCCTAGACAACATCATCAAACACATGGCCACTTCCTCCTGCTCCTCCCCATCAATCTCAGAGACAGACGAAGAGCCATCGGGGAAGGGGGAGTTCACTACGATCTTCCTAAACCTCTTGCTCTTCAAGGACCTAGTCTTGATTGCCCGGTCCTCATCCTCCATATCCGAATGGCTATCCATCACTAGTTTCTGGATCTCACTAGTCCAAGAATGATCATCTTTCATGCCCCTATCCTTGTCAGAGTGGCAAGCCATGTGCCCACACAATGCCTTCGATGACTGAAACCCTTTGCCACATTGCTTGCAAAACTTCTCTTGTGGTAGAGGGGAGCTTGAACCCACAGCCCTCCAACTCTTTCTAGGATTCTCTCTTAGGCCATAGCTAGACTGCCCATTTCCTAAATCAACAATTCTTGGATCACTCATTGTGCTTTGAATCCCACCACTACCTCCACCACCAACACCAACAACTACAAATGATGGGAATTTCTTAATGTTGGGATCAAGTAGTTTATCATCAGATTCAGCAGAATTTGCAACTACACATGACCTCATATGGCCTCCTAGAGACTTCCCACAAGGGTATTTCTTGAAGCAAAACCTACAAACAAACCTCAATTCTTGATCCTCATCCATCCTAGTTCAAACACCTCCAATCCAATTACTTAAACAAGAAACAGACAGAAATTCCCCCAAAAACCACACAATCAAGATTCAGCAACCCTCAAACTCGACTTAGATTTCTACAAAAATGCAACATTTCCCTGATCTAGCAACATCAAAGTGCAAAACAAACTCCCAAACATGAAAAAAGGCAAAATCAGGAATTATTGGCTGGGCATAGATCACAAAGACTATACCTTTAGTGAGAAAAACAGGATCAAACCACAGTGGTGAGATGTGACAGTACCCACAACACAAAAATTAAAGAGAAGAGAAGTGGATCAACACTCTTGGAATCCCAAATCGATGAAATTTCCACACACACACACAACAAAGAGAAGAAAAAGGCATATAAATGACAGCACCAGTCCTATATTAATGTTGCAAGATTTAGAAGAAATTAATGTGGAAAAAATCAAAGTTTTGAACAGATGGGTCGCTAATGATGGGCTTGAAGTAGCCACAGCCTATCAAGATTAAGCAATAGAAACAGAACCCAGACTCTTTCTTCCCTATTTTTCTCCCACAACACACGCACATACATCTCTCTCTACATCCACATCTACAATATGTTTGTAGTAAGGTGGAGAATTACATGCATGGAAGCAAAGGCATGAGAGAGAATGAAAGGGGGTGCACGTGTAGCTGCGAGGAGAGTTGGTTGCTGCAGAATCGGACGGTGTGGATCTTTTCATCGAAAAGGGTAATACCAAAATACCGATTTCTACACGAATTGCGTTTTCAGTTTCACAATTTCACTATGCTGCGTTTTGTCTTTCCTCAAATGTCACACCTTCTGAAAAAACAGGTCCCCAGCCGTTATCGAAATACCCATTTTGTCCCAAACAAAATTAATTAATATTAATTCGGGAGTTAGATATTCAAAATTTCGAAATAAATAAAAATGAAAGCTAACATCAAATCTTAGCTCAATAACAATTCGCACACAGTAAGCGTTACACATTGCAGAATTTATTAAGCGTGACATAAATCACATCTTCAACCTTCTTTTTAAAAAAGGAATTTTTTCGGTGCATAACTAAAAAAGGCAGCCATGTAAATAAAAGAGTTGATTTGAATGTTAGTTGCACTAATCTTTGAGTATCGTATCTTATCAATTCATATCATGTTTAATTGTTTTTTGTTTCACGGTTTCACCCGTATATTAATAATCTAAAGCCATAATCAAATTTCTCTAGTTAGAAATTTAGTTGCCGTAAGAAGTGATTTTACACATTATTTTTCTAAGTTTATATGGAATGAGGTTGAAGAAATTAATTGAAGAAAACACAATAGAGAATTATTGGCACATATTATAAAAAACATATTAATAGAAAATATTCGACAAATTTGGTAACGTTTTATGGTACAAAAACATTTCAATGTAAAAAGCTTTTCCTTTTTATTTGTTTTGTCTTTCTACGATGATCTAGTGAAGTAAAAAAGCAAATGATAATTAGCACCCACCACCAACATTAAAAAAAATTAGTTGTCTGGATTTTAGTGCTAATGAGTTTAAAAAGTTGGTGTGAAAAGCAACTTGAGTTTAGGCTCACTTCGGTTATTATAATCGATGAGCTTTATACTAAATTAATTAATCAATATACTCCATAAAATAAGAGTAAGAGCATAACTCCCATTTATTCATTTTTTTACTATTTGTTATTTTGTAAGAGCACAACATCCATATCCATGCTTTTATGCAAGAGCATGCTTAATGGTCTAACAATTCTATTATTCAATTTAAATAACATTTTCACAATTCAAAAATATCCGAAATACTATTACAAAATACCAAAAAGTTAAAAATTACATAATTAAAATCTTAAAAAAAAATTACATAATTAAAATCCTACAAATTAAAAATTACATAATTAAATCCTAAAAAATATATCCGTGGAAATTTAAAGAAGACTAGCCCGACAGCGGTATCCCCAATTGAGCTCGGAGAGCTCGTATCATTGCGTGATGTGAGTCAAGTTGCTCGGGAGTCATCCGAGACATATCGGCCATATTGATTTGACCCAAAAGGACCCACAACGAGTTGGTGTGGGGTGGAGGCGGCACAAAGGGAGCGGGAGGTCGCGGTGCGACGGCGGTTGGCCGTCGCCTGTTTCCTTCCTTGCTACCGGCGTTGGGAACTGCTCGGGCCGGTGTCGCGGCTACCCAAGTGAGCACCGGCAAGCTGGCTAGCCACCTCATCCTTGCTGGCCTCGAATAGGGATGCCGACCTCGACCGCTTGCTGGAGGAGGATGCGACGCCTCCCTTATACTTCGGATGAGTACGCACCTCCTGCCAAGCGTCGAGATACTTGAATGGTTTGTACTGAACTGAATGGTAGGTCGACATGGCAGCTGTGATGATGTCGACCTCCCTCGTGCCGCTCCCTGCCGACCGTTGTTCTTGGAGGTAATACCCCTGGAACTTTTGGATTTCTTCGTTGACTCTTCCAATGGTATTGCGCACCATAGTCTCGTTGCGTTTGATGGTGTCATCCGGTCGGTTGGCATCAAAAACTTGACTCGATTTATTTTAAACACGAGAATTACCCGCAAGTGTACGGGGCTATCATAGTATAGGCAAGTCAAGAGTATCGTATCCACAGAGACAAATTGTGCAACTCAAGTACCACGAATCGATTTTGACTACTATCTAGAGAATTCGGAAAGGTTGGTTTTGATTTTGAAAAACAAATAAACATAAACAAGCTAAAATCACGCAACAAAGAAAAGTTTCAAATAAGAGAACACGGTAGAGCCTTGGATCCAACTACAACGAACACGATGCGAACAATTCAACAACTTCGATTACCCAATTAAAGTCTCTAGGATTACTAGGAAAGCCACTAGTTTAGGCTAAGCCCTCTCTCGAGTGCACTCAACTAGTTGATTAATCATTAATATTGAAATCTCCTTCTAATACTCCCTCCGTCCCATTAAATATGCAACATTTAGGAATCGGCACAAGTTTTTATGTAGTGTTGTTTTGTGAGTTAATGAAGAGAGAGTAAAGTAAGAGAGATGAAAAAGTAGAGATAGGTATGTTTTCATTTTAGGAAATGTTTCATTTTTAATGGGACAAACTAAAAAGAAAAATGTTTCATTTCTAATGGGACAGAGGGAGTACTTAACAATTAACTCCTTAAAACAAAAGGCTCAAGCCCTCACTCTAGAATTCCTTCTTTCGAATGCAAATTATCTAGGTGTTAGTTCATTCTTTTATCAATCCTAATTAGGTATCATTCTTAAAACAAAAGGCTCAAGTCTCGTGTGTAGAAACGCCCGACTGGCTGTAGTGAAACGCCCGACCTCCGGTTTGGTGCCATTTTCGTCCGTTTCCACCTGTTGTGACTACAAAAACTCGACAAACTCATCAAAACACTAAAGTAGGGGATCATAGATGAAAACTCAAGTAATGTGCTACGAAATACTCAATTATGCACTTTCAAACAACCAAAACACTTGCTAAACTACGAGTTTATCAATTGTACCGGCGAGAGACGCACCATCAAAACCTTTCCCCTGTTTGGTTCGTGCCGGTTTCTGCATCTTCGGAGATTTCCAAGTAGACTTTGAATAACTTCTGCATCTTCCCCGGAGTATACGAGGTGCGGATGTTGGTGTCACCTTTGGTACTGCCACGAGCACGAACACGGTCACTACGAGGACGAGGAGAAGCACCGGAACCGCCCTCTGGTGGTGTCGGGGCGATCCCACCTGTGCCAGTTTCGGGAGCCTACCCGTGCCCCTCGGCATCTGGCTCGTCCACCGGGTAAGGCCGGTAGCCACCCGGAATATGCAAACCTGGGGTTTGAGGAAAGGGCGAGAAATCCGTATCCGGATTAGGGAATGGCAATGAGTCGAACCATTCATGGTTCCATCCGTGGGAGTCGGAGGGGTGATCGTCGGAGCCGGACATTTTTTGCAATAGTGAAAGAGTGGGAATTTGGATGACAATTGAAGAGAGAATTTAGAGAGAATTGATGAGAGAAGTATTTTGTGTAGTGTGGTGTAAATTTTTTTGTGTGGAAATAGGGGTATTTATAGATGAAAATGTGAATTTTGGGATAAAAATAATTAAAAATAAATTAAAAATGGAGAAAAAACGGATATATTTTATTGGAAATTGGGGATTTTTTTTTATTTAAAATCGATTTTTAAAATATATTTCGCATTTTCCTTTTTTCCAACGGCTTTGCCGTTGGCCAATCAAAACACGCCACGTCAGCTTGCTCAGCGGCACGGTGGCCCGCATTAGCAGCGAGCACCTTTGTGGTTGCTCTACAAACGAACCATATACAGCTCAGATAATAATAATTCGAATTTAACTAGAGTTGAAAAAATAAATTATGTGTAATTAATTACTAATCCCATATAGAAAAACTTTAACTTGGCTTTTAGGAATTTAGGCAATTTTTACTTTCAAAAGCTACGCGTCCAACCGTATAAAATTACTGTTTTGAGAGTGTTAGTTTTTGAATAACCAATCAGCCTAAAACAAGTTCAGATTACTAAAAATGCATGAACTAATATGATAAAATTAAAGTAAAACTAAGGAACATATTTCTTATTTATCAGATAAAATGTTTGAAATATTTTTATATTGTTATTTATTTATTTACAAAAATTACACAATTATAGATAGTAGTGGAAAATAAAAGATAGTCGTCTGGGTAAGCTCATTGAATTAAGCCACCATGTCTATGTCAACCTTTCAAATTATGGTTGTTATTCCAATGTGAATCGGAATATTTCCTCCCCTTTATACTTGGAATTTAGTTAGAAACTAGTATCTGCTCCCGTGCAATTAATTTTACGAAAACTAATTTAATATATCACTTTATCATTATTTGAATTTGAAAATTAAAAAATACTATGCTTGCAAAACTTAACATTTTAAAAAACCTTTATAGAAGGCATATATATAGACTACCTATGTATTTGTTCTAAAGTTTTCATCCTACTTGTTTCTCTTCTAGAATTCTCTACCGTTTTTCTTATATATTCTATTTATTCCTCGATATTTAAATTATAAATTATCTTCAATTTTTAATTATAAAAATTAGATATATTATTTATTTTAACACATTCCATACGACGAAGCGCAACTCAGTTGATATCAATCAAATAGGTTAGGATCTCAAGTGATCACGAAAATAAACAGGGAACCTTTATTGATTTTTTCAAATATAAAAAATAAAAATTGTAGATTAAGTAGGTTTCCAAAAGCATATAAATTTAAGAAGGTTTATCACTCAAATGTATGCTACCACTTCAAAGTTATAAAGATTGTCTCTCTTGCCGCACCTCCACCCCTCTTTCCCTGTCTCACCACCTTATTATCAGCCTTTCTCGCTACTCCACCGCTATACCTTGTCCCATTGCCGCTCGCCTGCGTCGCCAGATTTCTTTGCGCACTGCTGCTGTTCGCTTGCTTCACCAGGCTCGCTTTAGTGTGTTGCAGCGGTTAATGGTTTTCTTCAGTTTAGGTATTCTGATCTTTATTGTTTAGTTCAAATTGATTTTATTTCTATTCTAGATTAAGTTCATGCTCATTTTTATATAGTATTTCTAGGGATTTAAAATGTATTCTAGAAGCCATTATCACTCCATTATACTATGTACAATTATCTTGCCTAAAAGTTTCGGTCGTGTTTCTTCACAACCACAACAGTCGATTTAGGACTCTATTGTCCTAATCTTTGCAGTTGTAGTTGTTGGCCTTTTGAAGATTACAAAGAATAAAATACTACTCCACAATTTAACATGGCCAAATTTTGCAAATTGCAACGCTCACAAAGCCTGATAAACAAGAAGATTGTATATTCCAAACTAATCTAACATTCATGTAGCCAAATTAAATACTGATTACTTAATTGTAATCAGATAAATAATCGTTATTAAAATTACAGCGAGAGATTTTTCTATGTAAATAAATAGGTTCAATTAATTATATTGGGCGTCGAGGCCAAACAATACTTTAGCCTTTACTATCCTCCGCCCCTATCGATATCTATGTTTTTGTACAACAAATTTCAAGGCCAGAAAAAAATTGAGTATACAACCTGGGGCATCAGGCAACATCTCATCATCTTCTCAGGGATTTCATCTCGACAACATCTAGCTTCTCAACTTGACCATCAGATACATCGTCCTTTATATTGCTCACCTCATGTCCTTCGCTGCTATTTTGAGGCTCGGACCAGAAGCTGTCCACCCAACTTGTATCTAAATCTTGGTCGCCGAAGGAATAGACGGTGGATTCCTCTTCTTCTCCTTCGACAAGATAGAACTGCCCCTTGTGACCTTGATGATCTTCAATATCAGTTTCTTGATCAGACGAATAAAATCTCTCCTGATGGGAGCCTCCATGAACACCTCTCAGCTCCTCATCATCATCACTGTCTATCTCCAACAAATAAGATCTATTTTGAACAGCCCGTCTCCGGAGCATGAAGACATTAAAATAGTAGCTGACAAGTTCGTTTTTGGTTCGGGTCGGGAACGCAAAATTTAAGTGCTTCCAAAATTTTCTACCATGTGATTCAGGATTAGAGTAAACAATGTCATGAAAGACTTCTTCCTCATGAGGGGTCCATTGATATGCAACCTCATGACCCATATTACAGAAACCCAAGTCCAAAAAATTCTCATACCCAATAGTCTCTTGTAGTTTTTCTCTTGCTTCATTCACATGTTGTTGCACACATCTCATGGATCCCATATCCAGGCAACAACAATCTGTTCTGCCACGCCCAACTCCAACTCCTTCCATTGTTGAATTGTTTAAGTTAGGCATTGCAATGATGCAGGTCCCGGTTAGTCTTTCCTCCCTAAAATCATCACAAAAGTAAATGGTATTTGGATCCCACAGTGGGACTTCGACTTGATGATCTGATCCAAGTGGAACTTCTTTCCTAGGAGGAGAGTTAAACAAATCCATGTAGGGCTCTTCAATTTGATTCATGAGAGGGCTTGGAATATTAATATCAATATATTCAGGAAAACAAGACCAGTCAGAGGTTGCCCCAATAACAGAATAATCCTCAGTTCTGCTAGTGACCAAAGACATGGGTGCATTTGCTTCCCCTTCTTCGTCAGGTACAGAAGCATTATCAGCCTCACCATCTTCAAGCTGCTCAAAATGTAACTGAAAACTGTTCTTTGGTTCACCTGAAATAAAATACTTGTATCAATTGGGGGAACAATGCCAAATTGACCAGAGATTGTGCAATATGTAACAAAATAGCACATGCATGATGAGTTGCTTTCAATCTCCATCTTTTTAATTAAATAAGCAACATTATATGTGTGACATTGTACAATGTAAAGATAAATCACATATGTAGTTAAATCAACTTTTTCTACACCATGCATCACATTAATGAGTATCAAAGAGCTCATCAATGCACAAAACATATAGATAACCCCACACATTCATAAATACATAGTGGACCAAACACAAATATTACCAGGAGATTGAACTGCAAGAGTCGTTATGAGATATTCTTTTGCATTTAAGGTTAACTTCCCATGGTATTCCCGTTGTTTAGGTTGCCTGAAATCAAGAAAATCTCCCTCTTCCAAAGGACGTTTCATTCCCATTATATGTACTATAAGGATAAATATAATAGATATTTTAATTCATATCAAAGAAAGAAGATACACAAGTAATCTTGGAAGCTTGGAAATAGACGTACCAAAATCCTAAATCAATTCACAGATCCGATGAGCCTTGAGATTGAGCAATCACCACAAATATGCAAACCCTAGGTGTCCAAAGATCTCCAGAAAAATATTAGGGTTTCAAATCAATTTACAAAGAGGAAACAAGAAAGAAAATATCTAAATAATAAATTATAAAACTAAAAATAAAATCGATGAATATATCTAATGGATCTCAGGATTAACAGGAAAACCTAGAATTTTAGGAATTAACAGATTTTCGGAGAGAGAGGTCAATCGAAAGAGAAAAGAACAAATTGAATGGAAAAAAAATATCGAAATTGAATATCAAACACAAAACTAAAACAAATTTGGAGACTCCCACAATAATGAGAGTGAATGGAATTGCAGGAAATTGGGAGAAAATTTTGATATGAACCGCGTTTTTTTGTAAAGATGAATCAGATAATGAGGATCCAAATAAGATGGTCCGGGTTTTAACCCGCACGTAAAAGAGGTGTTAATAACATGTGCTCTGTAGCTGAATTAGAACTCCCCTTTTATTTGCGATAACTTTTGCTTTTTGTCATATGACATTAATCGGGGTAATTAAATGTTACGTACAAAATTAATATATTACGAGTTTTTTTTAGTTTTTTTCCCCTATTCATTCCCAAATTAAGAAATTAGGATTTTACTGTAAATTATCAATGTGAGGAGCCAGAAGAAGAAGATTAACTGTATATTGCTAGAAATCACTCCGAATAACTCAATATCATTCTTTTCTCTCTCTGGACTCATGATTCTTCCCTTTCTTTTTATTGCGCACCATCTGTTAATGCATAGTTATAAAAAATTTACAAAAGCTGTGCAAAAACTTAATTAGGTGTGATTAAATATTTTGTCTGGAAAAAATGGAGAGGTAGAGATTGGATTGTATGTGAGTGAGCAATAGAGGAGGGAGTGTTGTAGTGATAGTGCAAATGGCAAAAATGTTATGATAGAGTGCTTTTTATACGAATATCTTGTATAATTAGTAGTAGTACTTTTCACACACTAGAGGAATAGAGTTTTCATACTATATATTCGGGGAGTACTACTTTTCTATTATAAAAAAAAGATATTGAGCCTTGAACATGGTTGTACTTTTTTGCCTTTTTTGTTTATAGATATAAAATGGAGGAAGATTTGGGGAATTCTGATTCTAATATTAAAATGGATGGAGATTTGGGAGTAAATAGAAAGAAAAAAATGTATTAAAAAATGGCAATTAACAGTGTTAGAGGGATTTGATGGAATGTATTAATTTGAAATAATAAATAAACTTTTGTTATGAAATATGTAAACATAATTTTTTTTTATTAATTTGAAATATTGGTGAAACATTTTGTATATAGCATGTAATTAACCCGATATTAATCATCACAAACCAAGCCAAAAGAGTTTTTGACATTCGGCACAACATTTGAAATTCATGGAAAAAATTTAAAAAGTTAAACAATGACATTTCACTGCAATTTTTACCCTAATATATAAATAACAATTTTCAATATTTTAATCCATTTGAAATTCATGGAAAAAATTAAAAAAGTTAAACAATGACATTTCACATTTGCTGCAATTTTTACCCTAATATATAAATAACAATTTTCAATATTTTAATCCATTTTTGAAAGGAATCCTAGTATCCTACTTTTAATCTGAAATTCAACTCTCAATGGTATGCGAATCACTCTTTCAGCTGGAAAAACCTCACAGGAGAAACCCGACCGAAGCGAAAATGGAACCCTACGACGACGAAGAACCGCCGATGGCCATCGCAATCGACGACATCGTTGAAGATAAGACTCCGCTGCCTTCACTCGTCGAGCAGCGTGATAATCTACAGCCAGATCTTCCAGAAGCTCAGCCGGTTGGCGTCACCGTCATCACAGGATATCTCGGTGCAGGGAAATCGACGGTAAGAAACGATTATAATAAATTCGCAGCTTCAGTTTGCTTCTGTATACTGATTGGTTTGCTTTAGCCAAATTTCCCGGAGTTAGAGTGAATTTTGCTGAATGTGATTTTTAGATGAATGTGTGAATTTTCAGAGAATTTGGCGGAAGTCTGAGCTGAAATGAAGTGTAATAAGTTTCGTTTACTCGAAATTTTAAAATTGAAAAGCCGATTATGTAAACCTGCATAAACTCTTTAGTTGGAGGCTAGTTGAGTTGCCTGTGCATGATTGTATAAAAAAAAGTGCACTTATAATTGTTTTTCAAATTCAGTGATTATGTAAAAATGCAGTCGTTTGATAGTTTTTCTTGTAAAGATCTAGCAAATGAGGTTTTTTTTATCTGTGTAGTTGGTGAGTTCTATATTGAATGGACAACATGGGAAGAAAATAGCTGTAATATTGAATGAGTTTGGGGAAGAGATAGGAGTGGAGAGAGCAATGATTAATGAAGGAGAAGGTGGAGCATTAGTGGAGGAGTGGGTTGAACTTGCGAATGGATGCATATGTTGTACTGTTAAGCACAGCTTGGTTCAGGCACTGGAGCAACTTATAGAGAGGAAAGAAAGGTTAGATCTAAATGCAGTATTGTTTGGATGAAAATGCGTGACAAATTGACCACTCTTATATTTTAAGATGCTGATTTTATTGTTAAGCACCATGCGCTTGGCTTTAAAGGCATTTTTTCGTATCGGCAAAGTTTGATTGTAGTTTGAAACTTTGAATAGCAAGGATGAATAGCTAACCTTGCAAGTATCTTGATAGGTAAACAAATGTTTCGCTATGTCAGGGTATATCAGCATGTGAACCTTTAAACCTTCTATAAGGTTCCATAAGCTTTTAAGAATCATGCAATATGCTTGATGATTCGTAGTGGAAACTTGTGTAATTTTAACTACATGATACAAAATTCCTCTTGAACTTTTAGGTATATTTATCTTATATGATGAGATATGTCTGGATTATTTGATTAAAGTTTCTGTTACACACAGGCTTGATCATATACTACTTGAGACTACAGGGCTGGCAAACCCTGCACCTCTGGCATCTGTGCTCTGGTTGGATGATCAACTGGAGTCAGATGTCAGGCTCGATTCTATTATCACTGTGAGCTTCCTTCTCATTGTCACCTAATTTTAGATTTCTCATCAAAAAATATTTTCCAGTCCCCATCCAATGAATATTGTTTCTTTTAAGGTTGTAGATGCTAAAAACCTCCGTTATCAGCTTGAAGCAAATCACAACTCATCGTCATTTCCTGAAGCTTACAATCAAATAGCATTTGCGGTAATTGTTTCATTTGGTTGTGATTGTTCTCCACTTCATAGGTCCAAATATGAAACCTATTTGCTGCTTCATCCAGTAATTCTAGCAATGTCGGGTCAAATCCATTGCGACGTTTGTTTCTTTCTGTTTCTACAGGATGTTGTGATTCTTAATAAGGTTGATCTAGTGTCATCTGATGATTCCGGAGTAGCTCTTGAAGGTCTTGAAAAGGACATTCATAACATTAATTCCCTTGCTACTATTATCCGTTCTGTTCGCTGCCAAGTTGACTTGTCCATGATACTGGACCGCCGAGCATATGACGCCACAGTAAGTTTCTTTGTCAAAATCATCTTCGCTTTTGACTGTGTGTCGTGGCATTCTTGTTTGTGATTAAGGAAAAATAAACAATATATTTGCACTTTTCATTTCAGCATGCCACTCATTTGGAAGCACTATTGAGAGAGAATCAAAATCTATCTACTAGTGATCTTCACGACAGTGGTGTTAGAACCTTGTGCATTTCTGAGCCTAAGGAACTACATCTAGAGAAGGTACATATTAAATTTGATAGTAGTCATAACAACTATAACATCTCGTAATTCTTTTGTTAACATCATTTTTCACTAATGTCATAAAAACCACATATTTTGTGTATTCTGGTGGTGAATAATCATGCCGTCTGATATTCTATCCATGGATCTCGGCTCTCTTTTCCATCACTCCACAAACGTTCATGCACTCATTTTCCAGGCCAGGGTGTGGATAGAGGAGCTCCTTTGGGACAAAAAATATGGAATGGACGTTTATCGATGCAAAGGGGTTTTGAATATTGCAAATTCAGATCAGCTGCATACCCTACAGGTGAAGCATGCAGTATTTTTATGATAAAATTACTTATGATCGACATATAAGATTGCAACTGCAACCTGTCCACTGGTACATTTGCAGGCTGTGAGGGAAGTATATGAGATTGTTCCAACTCGAAACTGGAGAAATGAAGATGACAGAGTGAACAAAATTGTTTTTATAGGTATGCATTTTCCCAAATCAAGCCATTTTAGAGAGAACATAAATGGATGCAGTGCAGATGAAAATGTTTTTTTTTTTTTTTTTTTTTTTTTTTTTTTTTTTTTTTTTTTCAGGTCGATCTTTAAATGAAGAGATTCTAGTTAATACCATCAAAGCTGCTCTCTGTAATCCGTAGTGCCCATCTTTCTTGTAACAAGATCAATTATATTCCCCATTTCCAATTTGAGTTTTTGGTATTACATCACAGACACACATGGTATTCGGCAGATAGAAATACTTCTGGAAATAGAGGAATTCACAAACCCGAAGAATAAGCTTTTTAGAAAAAGAGACTTTACAGTGACATGCACGGTAAAATTATTTTAATAAAGTAATCTGAAGTATTCTTTACTTCTGAGAAATTATATACTACTAGTATTATTCCTGTAAATTTAAGTTGCAATCTTTTTAAAGAACTAAAGAGCTAAGTCCCTAAATTTGATTTATCAATGTAAGTGTTTGAAAATCCAACCATAATTAATGAGAGATGGGAGTTTCCAGCCCATTTTACATTAGAGCATCTCCAATGGTGCATAGGCCAGCAATAGGCCAGCCATTCTCTCCCCTGCCACGTCAGCAACACTAAAAAATCCACCTGCCACATCAGATTTAGGCCAGCCATAGGCCAGCCGCAATAAAAATAATTCAAAATATACTACATTTACGGAATTAAAATTACGATTAAAATACGGAATTAAATTTACGAGACATATACGGGAAAAATAATCCATTCCATTAAAAAAAGTACAAAGATTTTTAAAAAAAAGTACATGATTTTTTTTTTTAAAAAAAAAGGGCTTCAACACACGAGCCCCGCATCGCCGTCGCCGCCGCCACTCTCTACTCCTCATCGCCGTCGCCGTCGTCCCGCCGCCGCCGCCGCCGCCACCCGTGGTATCTGAGCCCACGTCGGAACCCGCTAGCCGTGCCCTCGCGATTTTCAAATCAACCCGCATGCTCTCGAGCATCTCGTGAAGAAACATCTTCTCCGTGGGGTCAGTGGCGGCCCTCCACTCTTGCAAGACCTTGTACATCTGATCCCGCGTATGGTTACGCGAATGGAGAGTGTACTCGAGTGGGGCGGGTGGGAGGGCGGAGGACTGGACCTCGCGGGGCGCGTTGTTGTGATCCATCGCTCGATGATGCTTTTGTACGAGAAAGGTAGAGAGAGAGAAAACTCGTTAAAACAAGTGGTGCAAATGAAAATGAAACGAAAATCGCGTTTATATAGGTTTTTTAAAAAAAAACAAAAAAAAAAACAAAAAATCCGGCGCTGGCCGATCGGGCCGCCACAATGGCGACTAGCCGATCGGCCGGCCAGCGCCGGTCATTTGGCCGATTTCACGCTCACGGAAGACTTCAATGGTTCGGCTGCCGGTCGCTAGCCGACCATTGGAGATGCTCTTATACCGTTTTAGGCTTGAAGGAGCTAATTAGTTGAGGGTCACATTATTTATCAGCCAAATATCAAGAAATTCAAAAAATTAAAATTTAAGTTAAAACATAATGAACGGGTGAGGGGTGCTACTTTGAGTAAAACTACTCCTCCTTCCAGGAACAAATATTCTATCTTTAACTCTTGATTCCCGCTCCCACGACTCTATCTCTGTCAGTGCACAGTGCACACACACAATCACTCACTAAATACTATAAATTTACACAATAAAAGGCTGCTCAGAATTTCTCTCTCTTGAATCCAGTGGTGAATTACTCTGCTACTCAACCTCCACTGTCTGCACCCATACCTCTTTCACACTGCTTCTTTAATGTGCCGGTAAACAGTTCCATTATAATTTTCGTGCGTTTTGGATCAGATCTGTGCTTGCATCTTCATTTACTGTTTTTTCACTACTATACACTCAATTTTGATCATTATTCTTTCATGGATCGCTCTTCCTTTTATTTATTTTTTTGGTGAACAGTTCAAGTTTGAGCTGTGCACTTTGATTCATCGGCAGAGTAATTGATATGAGTTCAGTTCGTTATTGTTCATTTAAGTAGAAGGCATTGTTGGTTCAATTGGTACTGTTGCGCCAGTCGATGTATTACAGTATTAGTGCTAATTTCAGCTGGTGGATTTTCATGATCTGGTATTTTGGTTGTTTTCAGCAGAATTGTGGATCCTATGTTGAAGAAATTGCTAGATTTCATGGTGCGCTAGATGCTTGAATGGAAAATTAGAGCAGAGATAAGTTCTGTGATTTGATGTTGAAGACAAGGCAGAAATTGGAGATGAGAACTTCTTCGCACAATAACCTACCATTTGTTATGAGCCAGAGACCGCAGATTAACTGGTTAATGTTGTGTGTAATCACCGTCTTTGGCTTGATTGCCCTCTCCAGATCTTATTTGTATGGTAAATTTGATTCTGCTACTGCCTCAGCGAGACCTAATATTTATTCAAGTTATAGAAGGTTGAGAGCACAAGCAGTGAATAATTATTTGGAGTTGAGAAATTTGGGAGCTAATCGTGTGAATGACTACGGTCCGTGTGGGAAGGAAATGGAGAATGGTGTTCCTTGCTACAATGTATCTGCCAATTTGCTAGCTGGTTTCAAAGATGGCGAGGAGTTTGATCGTCATTGTGAAGTATTGAGAAACACGCAGCATTGTCTGACTCGTTCGCCTAAGGATTATAAGATCCCATTGACCTGGCCTGGTGGTAGAGATGTTATATGGAGCGGAAATGTGAAGCTGAGCAAGGATCAGTTCCTTTCGTCTGGAAGCAAGATGAAAAGGTATTCTTGATTTTAAATGACATTTTTGGTGTGTTATTTTAGCATAACTTGCTCATTTTTTGCAACTTCTATCAGACTTATGTTGCTAGAAGAGAACCAAATTGCTTTTCATTCAAATGATGGAATGACTGCTGATGATGTCAGAGATTATTCTAACCAGATTGCCAAGATGATAGGACTGGGGAGTGACAATGAGTTTCATCAAGCTGGTGTAAGATTTCCCTTGCAATAAACAGTTTTATCGTAGCATGTAATTTTCAGCTGAATCCATAGGTTGTCAAATTCGTTCTGCAGTTAGCTAGTGCATTTTATAACTTCATATTGTGGTATTTGAAGTCTGTCTTTCTTTTTTTGGTCTGATCAATTACAGGTGCGCAATGTTTTAGACATTGGCTGTGGGTTTGGTAGCTTTGGTGCGCATCTGCTTTCACTTAAATTGATGGCTGTTTGTATGGCGGCATATGAATCAACTGGAAGCCAAGTTCAGCTAGCTCTCGAGAGAGGTCTCCCAGCAATTATTGGCAACTTCTTCTCGAGACAGCTACCTTTTCCGTCTTTATCATATGATATGGTTCACTGTGCCCAGTGTGGCATTTTCTGGGATGACAAAGGTACTATATCAATGTTTGCTCTAAGATATTGTGATATGCCCTTAAGTTATAATCTAAGAAAAAAAATCAAAGGCTGTGTTTAGTCATGGTGGCTTTTAGCACTGTGAAACGATTGGAGACTGTTTGGAGTTGTTACAGGTGAAAAGGAAATCAGAAGTACTTATATTTGTGGAAAAGAAAGCAAAATAACTTAATGCTATATTTAGAAGTAGTTATCAGTTACAGACCTTTTTGCGGCTTGCAGTTGACAGTTCTCCCAACAAAATGACACCTTTATTACATCATATCTCGTTTAAAAACTGTAAATAGACAATGGATACACAAAGACACACTCGCTACCTCATTCTCCTTGAAGCATGCAAATCGGATTTTGAGTAGATACTTTCTTTGGACTCATGATAAGTTTGTCTGTCATCAGATGGCATGTTTCTTATTGAAGTTGACAGAGTACTTAAGCCTGGAGGCTACCTTGTTTTGACCTCGCCTCGGAGCAGAGGACGCAGAAGTTCTCCGGGCTCCAAAAGGGGAAGTGCTTCAAGTCCTTTTGAACAATTCATCAAAACGCTTTGTTGGAATCTTTTGTCTGAGCAAGACGGGACTTTCATCTGGCAGAAAACTACAGATTCTCATTGCTATGCTTCCATGTAATCTATCTCCTCTTATGCAATGTCTACCCCCATTCTCTCTCATCCCTCCTGTTTCACTCTCCCAAATGAAATCAAATAGTACTGTACTTGATTATTTGTGATTTTGATTCCCAATTATTAGCAAGGATCTTTTCCCTCTATGTGAGAGAGAGGATGGCCTATCATACTACAAACCACTTGTGAAATGCATAAGTGGAACCACCAGCAAACATTGGACACCAATTCAGAACAGATCTTCTGCTTCTCTGGACTTTCAAATCCATGGTATGTAATGCCATAAATTAGTTGCTTAAATCACATCATATCAATACATTATTTAACTTTGCTTTACAGGAATTCATCCTCAAGAATTTTCTCAAGATCTGGAGTTCTGGAGATCCTCTCTGAGAAACTACTGGCCATTGCTATCTCCTTTGATCTTCTCAGACCACCCCAAGAGGCCCAGTGATGAAGACCCGGTCCCGCCTCACAACATGGTCCGGAATGTGATGGACATGAACGCGAACTACGGAGGCTTGAACGCTGCCCTACTGGAAGGTGGGCACTCAGTGTGGGTGATGAATGTTGTTCCTATGGGTGAAAGCAGCACCCTCCCTTTCATTCTTGATCAAGGCTTTGCAGGTGTTGTACATAACTGGTAAGATCCAATGCTTCTGTCACCCAAAAACATAACGTCTCCTTAAAATGTGGCGATACTGAAATAAAATATTACTACTTGTGACAAAGGTGTGAACCTTTCCCTACATATTCTCGGACATACGATATGCTTCATGCAAAGGGTCTGTTATCCCACCTGGCTTCAGATAAGTGCAGCATTACCGATCTGATCTTCGACATGGATCGAATTCTCCGGCCTGAGGTAATGTGTAAGAGTTTTATATGCTTCAAATATTCACATTCAAATTTTTTTTTAATTAAATCTGGTGATAATCGTGACAGGGGTGGGTTGTCATTTCCGACAAGATCGATCTGATAGAGAAGGCAAGAACTGTTGCTGCTCGTCTTCACTGGGAAGCAAGGGTTATCGACGTAGATAACGGGACCGACCAGCGCCTACTCCTCTGCCAAAAACCATTCTTCACAAACTGACACATTTTCGTACCATTAATATTACTGAGGAGAAGATGATGCAATTGAAAGGTCTTCTTCAACAGACTGATTTGCTCTGTTCCTTCTTCGATCTCTCGTGGCCATCTTCTCCCCATACCTAGCTAATATATCAGCCAAATCAAACAAGCCAACTTCCCTCAACTTCACAGCCATAGCCTCAAACATCGCTGCACCTTCCTCATTAGAGAAGTAATGCAAGAACTTGTTGTAATCAAACCTCGGAACCTCAACACCTCTATTAATAGCTCTCTCCACATACTTAGTCGCCTCCAATGATTTCCCTGCTTTGATTAACCCCCCAACGAAGATTGTATCAAAGTTCACCAATGGATCCTCCCCTCTCCGCCCCCGCCTCCCCAAATGCCCCTGCAGCAGCATCACGTAGGTGTGCATCGTGGGCTCACACCCCCGCCTCACCATCTCCCTAAACACCTCTGTCGCCTCCCCCGCCTTCTTCAACTTCAACAGCCCCTTGATCATCCCATGGTACACACACACATCCCCATTCTCCACACTTTGATACACTCCATAAGCCTCCCTCACTCTCCCCCTACTCATAAGCCCATACACTATCCATCCTAGTATCTCATTGTCTGGCTCAATCCCCCTCGTCTTCATCTCCTCAAAAACCACATAACTCTCCCCCATTTTCCCCTTCCTACACAGCCACTCAATCACAAGGCGATACGTCGACAGCCCCAAACTCTCCACCCTCCTCACCCTCATCGATTGAAAAAGCTTCAACCCTTCACCAAACTTATTGCTCTTGAACAAACCCTCCAACATCAACTCTACCACTTCAACACAAGGCTCCAAACCCTCCTCCACCATCGAATTCCACAGCTTCGACGCCTCAATCAAATCTCCCACGTCACAAAACCCATGAATCAACCACCTATAGGTATCCGAATCCGGCCTAATCCAATCCCTCAACTTCACCACAACATGCTTTGCCTCATCAGCAAGCTTGTTCCTACACAAAACCTCGATCACAGCGTTAAAGATCTCGACTTTATACTCATACCCAAAACCATTCATCAAATGGAAGAACTCGACGCATTTCTTCAACTCCCTCGCGGCGGCTAAAGTGCGCAGCGCGATTATGTAGGTCTTGACATTGACGAGGCGGCGCTCGCCGGCTTCTCTGCAGAGGGGCCAGAAGAGATCGAGGTTTCTTGATTTTCCGACGACGTCGAGGATCTTGTTGAAGGTGGTGGCGGTGTGGGCGAAGTGCGGGTGGGAGGTGGAAAATTGGTGGAATTTGTAGACGGGCCGCCATGAATATGGGAACTTGTTGCAGACTTGAAGAAAGAATTCGTGGGTTAGATGGAATTGGGTTTTGTTGAGATTGGTGTGCAGCTTTGCGTCGGGAGAATTTTGCTGTTGGTAGAGGATTGTGCAGACTCGAAGGAGGTGGGCTTCGTCGATCTGGGTTCGAGTATTTGGCGGCGCAACAGCGGCGGCGGCGGCGGCGGTGGTGGTGGTTAAGGACTGGAAGTGGAAGTGGAAGTGGAGGAGGGCTAGGGAAGGTCTGGTGAATTTTGTAGGTCGAACTCGAAGCATTGCTCTGATTTGTTGAAGGAATATGGGAACGCAATCTGCTAGTTTAAACTAGGTTTTATATTTAAATAATCGTTTTTTTATATGGGGACTTATTTAACTTTGATACCAATCATTTAACATTTTAACTATTTTGATTATATTTTTTAGATTAAAATATTAATTTTAATCAGTAGTTTATCTTACATAATCATGTGTAGCGAGTGAACGATGGAAGAGATTGAACAACTTGACACACGTGTGTAATGACGAGTTGTTCAAATTCCATAAATTGCGGCTCAACTCCCATGAATTCAACGGCTTAGATTACATGGTGCCTCCCTTATCTCTCCTACATAATAACCATCTCCCTCATTCATTCAAGCTCCGCGAAATTTTCACCAACACAACAACAACTTACCTTTTTATAATTTTCGACAAAATTTGATTTTTCAGAAAAGGAGAGAGTAGAAAATGTCGACGGAGAAGGAGAGAGAGACTCATGTTTACATGGCTAAGCTTTCAGAACAAGCCGAGCGTTATGATGGTATCATCTTTTTCATGTTTTTATTTTCTGGAATTACTCGTAATGTGTATGTTTGGAATTCGCAAATTTTCAACACACCGATGTGTATTTTTGAGAAGGTGTGTTGGATTCATTCGTCGTGTTAAATTTCGTGAATATTTTTTTCAAATCTATTAGAAATACGTTAAAATAACATCTCTGTGTTATGAATTTTCCATTTATCATCATTGCATCATTACATGATGAAAAAATGATGTTTTTTGTGATCCACATTGTGTTTTTTCATTTCTCAGAGATGGTTGAATGTATGAAGCAAGTGGCGAAACTAGATGTTGAGCTGTCGGTGGACGAGAGAAACCTCCTTTCGGTTGGTTACAAGAACGTGATTGGCGCCCGTAGAGCTTCATGGAGGATCATGTCCTCGATCGAGCAGAAGGAGGAGTCCAAGGGGAACGAGAACAACGTGAAGCTGATCAAGGGCTATCGCCAGAAGGTGGAGGACGAGCTTGCCAAAATCTGCCAAGACATTCTCTCTGTCATCGACAAGCATCTCATCCCCTCATCTGGCTCCGGTGAAGCTACAGTTTTCTACTACAAGATGTAAGACTAATCAAGATCTGTTGTTGGTTATATACAAAAAATATGAATGTCTGAAAAAAGTTTGTTTGATTGAGAAGATAATGCATAGTTGTCATTCATTCTGGTGTAATGGAGTTTTTTGGTTCTTTTGGATGCAGGAAAGGCGACTACTACCGTTACCTTGCTGAGTTTAAGACAGACGAGGAACGAAAAGAGACAGCTGAGCAGTCGCTTAAGGGCTATGAGGCAAGTTTTTTGACATCCCAGCTCGAAAATTCCAGTCATATCTTCCTATTAATCAATTTTTCCGTGTTTATGTAGGCGGCATCAGCCACAGCAAGTACTGAGCTCCCCTCAACCCACCCGATTCGCCTTGGTCTAGCTTTGAACTTCTCGGTGTTCTTCTACGAGATTATGAATTCCCCTGAGAGGTACTAGTTTTGCACGATCCTTTACTTTTTTTGTCGAACATTTTGGATCCAGATAAGAAAAAGGTACATGGCTGTTTAATGATGATGGGCAGGGCCTGCCATTTGGCGAAGCAAGCTTTTGATGAGGCCATCTCGGAGCTGGATACATTGAGCGAGGAGTCTTACAAAGACAGCACCTTGATTATGCAGCTGTTGCGGGACAACCTCACTCTCTGGACCTCTGATTTGCCTGAAGATGGAGGTAAACAAAATCGAGTCATTCTGAGGGTTTAAGCTCATGCTCTCGACTTCTAATGAGACAGTGTTTTCCTTTGTGTGTGCAGGAGAGGAGAGCTCCAAGGGCGAGGAGGCAAAGGAAGAAAAGGCAGAGGTGGAAAAGCTGAAGTTTTTCTCCTGCACCAACGTCGTTTTCAGACACTAACGACTAGTGTGTTTGGTTTTTTTTTTGCAGGAGTAACAACGGGGCGACAGTATCCAAGCAACGCAGGTAGATGTTGGTTCGAGGATGTTGTTGTCATTGAAAGAAGCTTCCGCACAGAGCAAGGCTGTTGGCAGCTTGAGATAGTTTGCAGTGCCAAGTTATTGTCATCAAGAAACAAAAACAAAGATGAGATCTGTGGGATTAGTCTCTGCCCGCTGTGTTTCTCACACCCCATTAGTTTTTCGTTATTGTAAGTTGTTAGCAGACTAAGGCTACGATGGTTATCTCGTCGCCCTCGTCTGGATTGTGTACCGAGGCTTTTGTTATGAGTTCTGTGTATTCGCAAACATGGCTTCTTTTTTTCTTAAGAAATTTATGGCGTAGATGTCGTATCTTTTTGTCATGTTTTGTTCCGTGGAGTTCATTTCAATAACACTAGCAGGATTGTTTTGCAAACAAAAATTATACTCTTATAGAAGTAGTAGTAGTAGTATTTTTTGAGTAAAGAAAGTATTCATGTAATAATGTAATGAAAGGTTATTTTGTAATGATGAATAATTTCACTTTTTAGCAAACTAAGCAACAATCCATTTTGCCTCCTTTTGTTTGCGCATCATTCAGTCTCTTCCACAGTAATTTTTGGGATTTTAACACATAAAGCATATACTTATAATAAACAGGTTTGTTTTGCTCTATTCGCACTCATTAACAAAAGCGAGCTATTACATCAAATCAAAAAATGCCAAAAAGAGAAATAGGAAGCATTCAGCACCTGCATCCAAACAAATTCCCCAAAATTTGCTAACATTTTCCTAAATTATAAGGTGAAACAACTCAGATTTCTGAAGCTAAAAACTGATGATTAAAACACTGTTAATAAATACAATCAGCTCCAAGATAAGACCAAGGCCATATCCACCTTGGGTAAATGTTGTGGAAGCTGTACCATCTCCCAACTCAAAATCAATAGTAACAAATCATATTATCCTGTAAATCCAGAACCAGAATACAGGTAGGCAAGAAACCTAATGAAATCGAAGCAAGGAACATGTAGGAGATGTGACCAAAAATGTAAAGCTACAGCCAAACTTTTTTATTTATTTCTGGTAAGTGTTGAGCCCCATCATCACGATGTTTCGAATCAGCAACTGACCCTCTGAAGCTCTTTTGTAGATTGGGGTCAAGACACATAAGTAAGTAGCATGAAAAAAGCTACATTTGTTGTCCATTTATCCTGCTCAGACATGAGTAATAGCAAGAGTTAAGATTTGACAAACTGCAAAACACAGAGCACTGCAGAGATTCCACATGAAATTATGTGTTTAAGTGTGATTCTCAAAACAATAAGTTGACCTCAACTATATACTGAAAGAATAACAAAAATAATTGCGGATGGATGAAATGTGTTGATGGTACTAGAGAACTTACGGTTGGGCGTTCTCTCTGTATTGGAGATTGAAGAGCATATTTCTGCGAATATCATTTGCCGTTCTCATTCTAATTTTGAGCTGTTTTGTAATGGCTTCCACCTTGTCATCAGATTCATAATCCAGCTCCCGGAAACAACGCCTTCGAACCTTTTGTAGTATATCCTTGGATGGTTTATACCCTGCAATGACCTGCTCAAGAAGTCAAATTTCAGGTTTAGCCAGACTGCATGAGTCTGGAAAGTGACAAACATAATGGTCAAACATACTGAAATTTAATAAGGGGACACATTAATATATACCATTTCATCCACCACAGAGAGCGCAGCTTTAGGATCCCGCTTAACAAGATGAGCATCAATAAGCAGTGAATATGTGGTAGCATTTGGTTTCAGACCTTTTCCAACAAAGTGCTCAAATACTTTTACCGCTTCATCTCTCTGCCACAGAAAACAGTCTTTTATTATGTGGCAGAAGTATGCAAAAAGAAAGACTTGCACGTTTGCTGCACTGAAAGACAATCCCTTAAAAACCATCAATATACAGGAAGCTCTTCTGTGAGTAACTAATTAAGCAGTTCCATTGAACATCACACCTCTGCACCTTCATGAAGACTACACGTCGGCGACTTATGTGTACATGGCTTTTATCAAGTAGATAGAAGGACCGGCATACAGAAGCAATTTGATATGGGTATGTGGACACTAAAACTTCATAGGTTTGAGCAACAAAACTATGAGGTTCGGATATATTTACTGGGAATAGTTATTAGTAATTGCATATTTCAAAGAAAGGGAAAGAAAGAAAGGTCTATGCAACTGAGTTACCTTGCCAAGCTTCCCAAAAGCACAAATCAGGGCATTGTATGAATGAACATCTGGGCTAAGTCCAAAAGATTCTTCAATGGCACTAAATGTCTGATAGGCACGATCAACATCCCATATATTTGCACAGCCAAGAATAACACAATTGAGAGCAGCAATAGACTTGTATGGAGGGTCAGCTTTGCTTAAATTCTCCAGCTGAAAATAAACCTGAGAAAACACTTCAAAAGTACAAATCAACCACACGAAATTGCAACTGCAGCACTATACACTTCAACAAGCCAACACATAAGGAAATTACATGCACGCTGAGTATCATGTAAAGATAAATACTACTATTAAATCAAATTATCAAAGGAAGCATCATTTTGATGTATAGAAATTTCATCAAATTTCACACATCATAAGATCAATTGGAAAGAAAATGCATAAAAAAAACTTACTGAATCTAGACTCGTAAAACCATCCTTGCAGCATGCCCTAACTAGAGGCTCTAGAGAATGGAAAGGAGAGAACAGATCCTCAGTATCTTCACGGTCCGCATTTCCATAAGCTGCCTCAAACTCACGAAGAGTACCAAAAGCCTTTGGCAGGTTTCCCAAATTAGCAAGTCCATATATTTTCGCAAGGTATGATTCAGGATTGGGAAGGCTATTTTGGCGTAATGAGCGCTTAAGGATAGCCCATGCACCATCCAGGAGTCTAGAATTGAAAGTTCTACCAGCTGTGCCTAGGGCTGTCACAACTAATCCTTCTTCTACAGAAAGATACATAGGAGGCCTCGCAACCTCCCCTCGTGCAATCCATTTAGCCATGAACTCGAGAGCATAATAAGTTAGCTCACTGTTATCCGATTGCATTGCGACATTAGCAATAGACATGCATACGCGCCAAGGAGGACATAAGGATTTGTTTTGATCCATTTTCTGATGCCATCCATAAGACAAGAGTCAGTAGTCGAAGTACATGAAAGAACTCTACATCATATCAAACGTCAAATAGCCAGCAAAAGTGTGCACCTTGCATCTCTCAATAATTGAGACCAACGTATCCAGCCTCTGGTTACTAACACAACGTTGCACGCAGTCCACAAATGCTTTCATAGATAACATATAGCCAGATTTCAATGTTAGATCTACATACTTCAGGGCAGAATCAATTTTATTTTTTGAGAGTAGAATCTCAATAACTAAGTCAAATGATTCGCCATCGGGCAAAGATTCCTTATGTATTTTTCCCATCTCCAGCATCCTGATGTCAACAAGATAAAGAGTTAACCATCAAACAGTAGACTGAATTTTGTGCCCCCAGAACCCTCAAACAGAAAAGATACCAATACGGTCCAATGATGTTAGTCAATCCACACACCCCTTTATTCCTTCCCACTACCTATAGCCTCGACCATGGCCAGAACTGAGAAATTGAGAAAAAAGTACACAACGTCCATGCTTGTAGATAAATTTACTACCATATAATAAGATAGACAAATACAAAACCATAAAGCACCAAAATTGAAGAACTAAAGAAGCTTACGAACAAGTACAAACAGAACCGTTACATGGTGTATTACTACAAGAGGAAATAGCTTTCCATCATAAGTAACATACATTTCATGGAAATTCTGCAAGAACCTCTAGATATCATACCAATTGCCCTATAAAAAATTTCTCCCTCCCAGAATTTACCAACAGACTAACATACATTTCATACAGATTTTGCGATATAACAGAAGCAGCATATTTATTGTTCACCCTTAATTTTCAGATAAATATCCAACCTTTCAATCAATTTCACAGCAGCGAGTGCTTCACCATTCCTCTGCATCGCTTTAAGCACAAGATTATACGAAGCAGCATTAGGCACGACGGCAAAATCATCCATCCGCGCCACAATATCAAGCAATTCCTCAACGGATGCCCCAATCATCACATTTGCACGCAAATAATGATTACACAGATTAACATCAGGCGTGTTAGGCTTCCCATTCTTATCCAACGACTTAATCCAGAACTCAAAGAGCTGCTTCATGTCCTCCCACCGCTGCGTCGTCATCCAATCCGCGAACTTATTCATCAGACTCTCCGCATCAAGCGATTGCGAGAGCATCTGCATCCGCGATCCCTGCGTCTGCTGCAGAATCCCTAACCCGATTGGGACGAGCGCACCGTCTCCCCCCATCGCTGCGGAAGGATTCCGCCAGTTCTCACTGTAGCGAGGACTGCCGGAAGCAGGATTCGGCGGGAGCGGCGGCGGAATCGAGGCCGGCGAATCCGCCAGCTGCGGCTCCGCCTGGAGGTGAACAAATGTGGATATGAATTTGAGGTTCTGGCGGTGGAGGTAAGGCCGCGACTTCGCCAGAAACGCGATCGGCGCCATGGCGGATGGATACAGAATTACGTATGGAAATTGTATCTATAAATTCAATTTCATGCGATTTGGAATTTTGTTATTTGTAAACGAAATGAGAGCTAATTTTTGAAAAAATAGTAAAAGAAGAGTAGGATTTCAGTGGGGATTTAGGGTTTATGAATGGATTTGCTGTACGAATCGACTGTGGATTCTGTTCATGGATCTGAAAAGAGAAGGGTCAATTTAGGAATTTAAAACTGGGTTGTCCGAGATTATCCATATTGTTAGGGTCATTTCTGGAAGTTAATTTGGGCTTTAGCGTTACATAAGTTAATGGGCTTTCGATCCAGTATAACCGGTATTTGGATTCTTTTTCCTCTTTGGGGTTTAAAATATGTCTTCACATAAAATTGAAATATTTTGTCTGATTTATATATAATCATTTTATTACTCCCTTCATCCCACAAAGATAATCCCACTTTGATCCGGCACGAGTTTTAAAAAATGTAATGAAAAGTGAGTTGAAAAGGTTGATGGGATGTGGGTCATATTTTTAAAGTATTAGTTTTATAATAAAATGTGAGTAGGAATGAGTTAGTGGAATATGAGGTCTACTACCAAAAAACGGTAAAAGTGAAATGAGACAGACGGAAACTTTGTGGGACAGACGGAAATGGAAAAATGGGATAATCTTTGTGGGACGGAGGAAGTATTTGTTTGATAGGTTCAAGTTTTTTTTTTTTTTTTTCCTTTTTAATTTTCAGCTTCACTGTTTGATAGCTTCGAGTTCTTAACATTATGAATTAGAATATTTAGTTCTAAAATGACAGTGTTGTTAAATTCAACGGTGAAAGCAATTTTGACCTGATTAATAAATTAAATATTATTCCTTCGTTTATGAAATAATATCTCATTTTGTTATTTCAGTACGTCTGCAATTAAAATTCTCATTTACTTATTTTTAGTTTTGGTAAGTGAGCCTAAAACTCCATTACATCAGTATAATTATATTTTATTATAAAATTAATATATAAAATTCATATTTTATTAACTTTTTTCATGCATTTCATTTTACAAATTCAAACAATTTCTTTAGATCTGTGTCAAGTCAAAATGGAACTTTAAATAGCGGAGGGACGGAGTATTAATTAAGCACTTAAACATTAGACTAAAGTCTATTTTTGTTGTCTTAAGCATATGATAATCTTACATTTCTATATCTTAAACATATGACTATTTTGCGATATTTTTTCTCCAAAATATTATGTTAATTGTGTGATGCGGAGTCCGTGTCGTTGTTATATACTGTTCTCATGTTGTGTCTAAACAAATACTACTACATTTCACTAACGCATTCTTGTCGTGTGCCCATCGTATTCAAGTTTAAATGTAGCAGGTCAGGTTTATGTTCGAATTAAGAATTTTCTTAACAAATCACGTTTACGTTTAATTTTAACAATTATGATCGTTATTATATCAATTCAATAATAACCCAACCCGTCGCGTTAATTAAAAGAAAATCCTGAGTGCTATAGTTACCCATATATGAACGCAAATCCTGATCATCCATGATCCAACCAACCAATTACGAAAATGCGATAGTTTAAATGTCATTTTAGTAACATCACTGCAATAAGAAAATATAGTATGCAGTAAATATGAAATAAGACTCGCCGAACTTCAATTGGTGTTTCAAATTGATTATTTAGTTAGTTGGTACGATATTATGTCCAAAAATAAGGAAAATCATCATAGTATTTTTTCCAAAAAAAAAAGAAAAGAAAATAGAGTAAATTAAATAGTAAGTAAAATGTAAGAAGATAGTAACCCAAATAATAATGCTGAGCCTGACTCCAACTTCACACATGTACACTTATATACACGCACAATTCCACTATCTCTTCTCCTGTTGGTCCAAGAATTTTTCCTAGTAAAAAATTTTGGTTTGAGCTTGTTAAATTCATTAGAGAATAATGATGATGTCTGCTTTTGTGATTAGCTTAGTGATTTTCTCAGCCTTGGCTGCCTCTTCAGGTAAAAACTATGTACTACTAGTTTTAATATATCTTCTTCAACTTATTAAAACAGCTGTCTTCTCTTGCAGATGCAACCTTTTGCTTGTGCAACTCAGGGCTGGGCGACATCGTGCTGCAGAAAACCATCGATTACGCTTGCAGAAACGGAGCTGATTGCTCAGAAATCAGCCAAAGTGGGAACTGTTACAATCCAAACACCCTCCAAGATCACTGCAATTACGTTGTTAATAGTTTATATCATAAGAAATCTCACCTTGGTACAACTTGTAATTTCCAAGGAGCTGCTGCTCTCTCTCAAAATATCACCAATGGTAACTTCCTATCTTCATCAAATTTCTTTTGTTTTTTTGGTTTATTTGATTTTTATTAATATTTGCAGCTATGCTCGGTGCATGTGTCTACCAGTCTACTCCCAGGTTTCAACTTCACTTTTTCCTTATTCAGAGTTTGATTTTGTGGATTTTTAATATTTGCAGAAGCTTTGTTGGAATACATACAAGGTTTTTTAGTAGTATTTCTTTAGGGAAACAAAATTCTACTACTCGCTAATGACTTTTTATGAATGAAATTCATTGGTAGAACATGTTTCTATTACCTCCTAAGTCGAAACCAATTCTGATCTATTTCATATATATGACTTTTTTTTCCATAGATGTTGTGATCATTCACTTAAATGCTCATCATGTTTCCCTCTACATTCAATGGATTTACGTATATGATTATCAGATAAACCAACATATATATTGTGATGTGCAGTAAATCAATACTATCTTCGTCCCACAAATATTGACACACTTTGACCAGACACGAGTTTTAAGAAATGTAATGAAAAGTGAGTTGAAAAAGTTGGTGGGATGTGGTTTCTACTTTTAAACTTTCAGGGACGGATCGAAATGGTAAACTGGGTCAAATTTTCAAGGACGGAGGTAGTAATTGTTTTAACGTAGCTACTAAAACAATGTGTAGAAACCTTAATTAGAAAATAGTTATTTTAATTTATTTGTAATTAGAGAAAATATTTTTTATAAACCTCAATCAATATTCTCGTCCTTCAACATCATTATTGAATTTGGGTTTGGTTATGCAATTTTGCTCTTAAAAATGTCATTCTCACACCTTTTAATTTGTTGAAATATTATGCAGCGCGGATGGCGGCAACACCACCACCCCCGGCGGGGGCCAAGGCACCACCATCCCAGGAAGGAGCCTTGGCCCGCCAGCTGGTACCACTCCCGGCGGGGGCCAAGGCACCTCCACTCCGGGTAGGAGCCTTGGTCCGCCAGTGGGTACCATCCCTGGCGGGAGCCCTGGCCTTGCGGCGGGTACCACCCCCAGCGAGGGCCAAGCCACCACCATCCCTGGCGGGAGCCTTGGCCCGACAGCCCATATGATATATACCGGCGTCAATGATAAAAGTGCTAGTAGTGTGACACTCATAAGTTCAATAATGCTTGTTGCTGCGTCTCTCTTCCAATTTCTTGTAATGTCTTGGGTTATTTAGCCAAGATTCGAAGCAGCTAAATTTTAAGAATTTGGACCCTTTTTTTATTTTCATTCATTTTCGTTTATAGTAGTAATTATTTTTGGGGAAGCGGTTGATTTATGATTGAATCATTTTCCTATATATCTATATGAGAGCATGTCGTCCATGTTGGGTAGGGAGTGGTTCTGACTTCTGATCAGTTCTACGTACATTGTTACCTTCGAATTACAATTGTTTTAAAAATAAAATAGAATGATATTCTAAATGTGGTATTGAATTTATATTATTTGTTTTGTGTGCTATTAATAAGATCCATATTTACAATCCAAAGATTTATTGATAAGAATGCTTGCATTTAGCTATTTTTTTCTAAAGTAAGCTGATTTAGTTTGAATAATGCAATGGCTATATAAGCTGATTGAGTTTGAAGAATGTAATGTCTGTATATATATACATAGAATTGTGATCAATACTAGACCAATTTTAAATGCATAATCAAAATTAAATTTTGGACCACAAGAGGAATTAATCGTCATTAATTTAAGAGGTATAAGATTTAATCCGGTTTAGTTTAAAGAAAAGCCTTGCTTGGAATTAATTTATTCCTTAATGGTATGAATTTATAATTCCAAGTAAATAAATTCTTTCGATTTAATTAGAGAGAGCCCAATCTCCAAATCAAGAAGGTTGAGGATGGGTGAATCTTTTGAGTTGAATACGAACCTTACGAAATTAATATTCAGATTAATTATATAATAAATTAAATCTTTTGATTTAGTTGACGCAAAAAAGTTAAACGCTTGGAAGAAGCCGAATCGAAATATAAAATGCATATGCGCAATAGGATAAGTGCAAATAACGAAGTTTTAGCATATTTTTCAAAGCTAAATAGATTATTACTTTTTCTTCCAAAGAGAAATCGTGAAGAAGGTAGCATCAAAGATGGAGAATTGTTATCGGGAAATTGTGGAAAAAGAACGAGGTGAACTTTTTTATATGACATTTCTCAAAAACCGAACACGTATTGTTTATTTAAAGGATATTGTTTGTCGTAAATAATTTTTTTTATGATGTTTATCTATTTGGCTATGACAAAATGTTATGAATTGACAGGTCCTAGGGTAATAAACCCTACTCTGACTAGAGTACACAATGGACCGCGACCTCCGATAATTATTTAACAGTGTACAGACTCCGATAATTTAAAGGAGTACTGACATCCGGCTTCAGTCTTCATGATTTACTAAATTTATCCTAAGTTGTATCATTTGACATATCTAAAATGAATTATTGTTCGATTCTTGATTTTATTCCTCTTTCTTTTTTTCATCTTCTTAATTACCGCACCTAGTCGCGATTCCACAGACCTTGCCATCCTTAGAAGGTTTGGTCGTGACATTGACAGCATTGCCTCTTTTTTCTTGTCGAAGATTTGTTCTCATGTCGTCAGTCTCTCTTCCTCCACACGATTCAGTAACTCTTCGGCTTTGTGCTCCATCGTCTCTTGTAGCGGGGGAGAGTATCTTTGGTGCCAAGTCTCGGGCAATGGCGCTGCACTTTGAGTAGCGTCTCCAGTCGTTGCATCAGAGGGAGGTGAATGTGACTCCGATTTTTCGATTCCCGTGTTTGATGTGCGTAGTTCGAATAGGCTTGAGACATGTTCAATCAGGATTTAAAACTATATTTTCGTTTGTCCTCCATGGTTAGATTTGTTGGGACTTTTTGTTTGCACCTAGGCAACAATCGTTCCATGTGATCGAATGTGCTTTGATACTATCTACTTGAATATGAACATAGAATTGGAGAAGGTTATTGAGTTATGTATTTCTTCTTATTCTCTCCAAGTCATGACATTCTATAATATATACATCTTTCCTTCTGTGTGTGATTCTCTTCCCTTGTTTGACACGTTTCGTCTAGTTGTCAAGTTCGTGTAATTACTACATATCATGTCGTGTCAGCACAAATAGGATGTGTCGCTAACGGCTTTGTTTCGTGTGCGGATCGTGTTTTGATTTGAATATATCCGGTCGAATTCCTATTCAGATTAAAAATTTCCTCAATAAATCGTGTTCAAGTTTGGCATTAACAATTCAGATCGCGATCATGTCAATCTAATAATAATCCAACTATCGACGTTTATATAGTTACCAAAATTCGAACTAAACGAAAATCTAGAGCGATATAATTACCCAAATCTGAATGCAAATTCTAACCCAACCAACAATTTGGAATGCGATAGTTCAAATGTCATACTAGCAACATCACTACAATAAAAAAAATATATATAATCCAGTAAATATGAAATTAGATTCATTACACTTCAATTCGTGTTCTAACGTCAGCAAAGAAAACTCCTACCATACAAATTATTAAAAAATATAATTATAATGATAATTTCGTTTGTTTCTATGATATTATGTCCAAAAATAAGGTACGTCAGATTTATCCGTAGACAAATTACCAAAATATAGAAGAAATATAAAGTAAATTAAATAAAATGCAAAAAGATAGCTAGTAACCCAAATAAGTCCAACTTCACACACTTATAAATACGGACAATACCACTATCTTTTTCCCATGCACATCGGTTCAAGATTTTTTACTAGTAGAAAATATCTTTTGAGCTTGTTTAATTTATATTAGAGAATAATGATGGCTGCTTTTGTGTTTAGCTTTGTGATTTTCTCAGCCTTTGCTGCCTCTTCAGGTAAAAACAAAGTAAAAGTTTTTGTTAACTTTGAAATGAATCTTCTTCTTCAATTCATCATCTCTCTTGTCTTGCAGTTGCAGCCTATTGCGTGTGCAAATCAGGGCTGAGCGACAGCGTGCTGCAGAAAACCCTCGATTACGCTTGCGGAAACGGAGCTGATTGCTCGGCAATCCTCCCAACTGGGAGGTGTTTCAATCCAAACACCCTCCAAGATCACTGCAGTTATGCTGTTAATAGCTATTATCAGCTGAAATTGCAACTTGGTGCAACTTGTGATTTTCAAGGAGCTGCTGCACCTTCTCAATCTGCCCCCTTTAGTAATTCCCCATTTTCATCAAAATTATATACTAGTATAGTACTTTTTTTTTGTTTAATTGATTTATTTATTTATTTTTGTAATATATATATATTTGCAGGTGCATGTGGGTCCCAGGCTACTCCAAGGTTTGAACTTCACATTTTCACCTTAATTGATACTCATATCTAGTCCTTCAGCATCATTATTGAATTTAGTTTTGGTTATGCAATTTTGCTGTTAAAATGTCACATTTCTCACTCCTCTTTGTTCAAATATTGTGCAGCACGGGTGGCGGCGGGGGATTTGACCCGGGGGCCGGTGTGGTATATGCATATACTCCCAAGAATAATAGTGTGACACTCATAAGTTCAGGAATAATGCTTGTTGTGTCTCTCTTCCTATCTCTTGAAATATCTAGGGTTATTTAGCCAAGATTCTAAGCAGCAAAATTTGTAAGAGTTTGGACCATTTTACGTTTTTTCAATTATTTTCGTTTAATAATGACCCGGTGTACAGTTTTATTTAAATAGAATAATACTAAATGTGGTGTTGTATTTATATTGGTTGTGTATCGTGATTGAATGCAGTAGTAATAAAATGTCATTTTTGGTAAAATACATTAGGCATAAGATCCAATTTTGATGAAAGATTCACTGGAAAAAAAAATGGGATAACGACACTTTTTAATGCTATTAAAAATGCTAATTTGTGTGTCAAATTATACAACCAACACTTTATAAATTGTCTTTATTGTTAGTGTCTCAGCTAAAGTTATGGGACACAAATAAAAGCGTCTGAAAAAGCAAAAGATTAAGATAAATTAATTGCCTTCAACTGAGGGACACTTTCTTTTGCGTTTCAAATTATGATTATTTTAAAAAAATTCAAATGCTAGTAGTTGCATATCAATTTTTATGTCCTTTTGTAGTGATTTAATGATAAGAATGCTTTCGTTTTAATAAATCTCTAAGTAAGTTGATTTAGCTTGAAAATGCAATGTCTATTGCACTTTAAAACAAATTATTAATCTACTCCACCTCTCAATGTAATAGGGGCAATGGAAAGTTTATTTTCTAGAGAAAGTAAATTATAACAATATGGAGTACATGGTTTTGAAAAGGTGGGGGATTTGTCTATAAATTTCTAAACTTTCGCCAAATTTTGGTTCTACGTATCAACTTAAAAATTTATTTGTAAATCATCAAACTTAATTTATTCTGATTTTGCAATCAATCAAAATTCTGACACTACTATTGTTTGATGGATTACTTATGTGACACTATCGGACGTCAACCAAAACAATGTCATATTGTAAATTGCAAAACAAAGCCGTGTTATGCTTAATTATAATTCATTTTTTGAACTTTCTCCCATCATGTTTCTCAATCTCTCCATTCAATCTCATTCTTTTTTAATATAGATATTAATTTAGCAAAAAAATTAATTTAGTCTAATACAATGTCGCTTCGTTGCATATAATGTTACGCCACTTTGGTTGACGTCTGATAATGCTATGTAAGTAAGTCATCAAGCTATGTCATCACCGAAAGCTTAATTGGTTGTAATGTCATAATAATCATTGTGCAGCGCGGATGGCGGCAACACCACCACCCCCAGCGTGGATGGAGGGAGTATCAATAACAATAAAATCTTTTTTTATAATATATAGTAGTTATTTCCTTCTGTGTGTGATTTGTGTTGTCGAGTTCGTGTAGTTACTATATATCATGTTGTGTCAGCACAAATAGAACGTGTCGCTAACAGATTTGTTTCGTGTGCGGATCATGTTTTGGTTTGAATGTATCCGGTCGAATTCCTATTCAGATAAGAATTTCCTTAATAAATCGTGTTCATGTTTGGCATTAGCAATTCAGGTCGTTATCATGTCAATCTAATAACTAATTTAACTACCGAGGTTTGATATACTCCATCCGTCCCTGAAAGTTTGTCTCATTTTTTCATTTCCGTCCGTCCCATAAAATTTGTCTTATTTCACTTTTTACCATTTTTGGTAGTGGACCCCATATTCCACTAACTTATTATAAAACTAATATATATAAATAAGACTCATATTCTACTAACTTTTTCAACTCACTTTTCATTACATTTCTTAAAACTCGTGTCCGGTCTAAATGAGATAAAATTTAAGGGAAGGGGGGAATATATAGTTAACCAGATTGAACCAAACGAAAATCTAGAATGATATAATTGCCCAAATTTGATTGCAAATTCTAAACCAGCCAACAATTTCGAATGCGATAGTTCAAATATCATTTTAGTAACATCACTACAATAATAAAAATTATAAAACTCCAGTAAATATGAAATTAGATTCATTACACTTCAATTCGTGTCCTAACGTCAGCAAACAAAATACCAACCATACAAATTTACAAAAATATAATCAAAATGATTATTTCGTTTGTTTCTACAATATTATGTCCAAAAATAAGGTATGTTATATAGAATTATCCATAGACAAATTACCAAAATAGAGAAGAAATATAATGTAAATTAAATAAAATGCAAAAAGATTGTAACCCAAATAAGTACAATACCACTATCTTTCCCATTCATATTGGTTCAAAATTTTGTTCTAGTATAAATTTTCATTTGAGCTTGTTTAGTTTGTTAGAGAATAATGATGACTGCTTTTGTGTTTAGCTTTGTGATTTTCTCAGCCTTGGCTGCCTCTTCAGGTAAAAACAAAGTAAAAGTTTTTGTTAGCTCTGAAATGAATCTTCTTCTTCAACTCATCATCTCTCTTCTCTTGCAGATGCAGCCTATTGCGTGTGCAAGTCAGGGCTAAGCGACACCGTGCTGCAGAAAACCCTCGATTATGCTTGCGGAAACGGAGCTGATTGCTCGCCAATCCTCCCAACGGGGCTGATTACAATCCAAACACCCTCCAAGATCACTGCAGTTACGC